>NW_009935985.1:0-44776 GCF_000696875.1 Nestor notabilis
GCACTTGGTTGAACTTCATGAGGTTGGCATCAGTAATAAACTTTTTCCTCTTTTTAAATTCCTTGTATCTGCCTGGTACAAAAGAAAAAAAAATAAAAATCAAACCCCAAACTGCTCCCACGATGTTATTGATGCTCTCTGAAACAAACTGGACTATTATGTAAAATACCTCCTTTATGCCAAGCCATAAGGCAGCACCTGTGGGAAATAACAGCACAGATGCTTGAATATTGTGAATCCAGTGCTTTACACTCTGCATTTTTGGGGAAGGTGTGAAGGGAGATAGAGGTGCCCTGGAGTGTGATAGAGTAATACCAAAGGAAGGAAGGAGATAAGATTGTTTGATGGGAATGGTGTGTGCCTTCCAACAAAGCGCCTCTGGGTACCTCAGTGGGATGCAGGGTAATGTGGCTCTGGGCTGTGGCTGCTGCAGTTGTGTGGAGTTCCAGAGCAGAAGAGACACTGCTCTACTCTGTTATAGATTCAGTTGTTGCTGATACTGCAGGTAGAAGATCAGAACTCAGTAAAGGTGTCTTAATGGCAGGTTGAGGGTTTGCAGAGAAGGGGGGAAAAAATCTTGTGATGCAGACTTGTAAACTTTGGTGAGATAAAAATTGATTTCCAAGCCTGCAACTTCAACATTTTCACAGTTTATTTTGCAGCAATGCTTTTCTTATCTGCTCAGTTGCAAGTGAAAGAATATGAGAGTGAGAAATTGAAGCAATGGGAGTATTTAGAATCTGATAAATCAGGCCAGTTTGAAGCTTCAGAACAGAACTATACTAGACTGATATTTAGTAACAATGAATATTGCCAGTGGTTAGTTCTTAGACATTATTAATCATTATCACCACTCCAAAGCAGTCAATTCTTATTAACAAGCTTGTCCTAAATAAATGGTGTACCACAGAGCTGTACAGTTAGTGCTGATCATCCTGGGTCTTAATCACTGAGGCAGAGATGATCAGGCTGTAGAGGTCTTCACCAAGGGAAGATGGAAATAAAGCCATTCTTCCCTATTTTCCCCCTCGCACTGCTGGTGTTTCTATATTTATTGCCCCTCTTGTTGTTACATGTTACACTTAGCTGTGTTTCAGAATGCTTCTACACTATGACAGTGTATGTGTCTCTTAATTTAAAATACCTATGCCTGAACTGAAGAAAAGCAAATAGTAATTGTAACCTGCTTATTATATTTCTACTTTACGGGTGCAACAGGCCTCTGCTCTTGCTACAGTATTGTAGCTTCTTCTCCTTCATTTATTTTCATAGCTAGCAAATGCAGTCATTAAAACCAAAACTATTTTCCCACAATTAAGCTTTTTAAATGTAAAACTTGTGGGTACTTGTTCTTTAAAAATAGTATGTGCTGTTCATGGCAGTGTCTGGGAAGAGCACAGGTTGTCAGTAGTGATTAGAGGTATACCTCGTGGGAGGCCTACAAGATTTCCTTGGGTTCAAGCAGCGAAAGAGCTTCACTCCTGATGAAGAAAATATTTCCTGTCCTTTCTACCCCTGTCAAACAGAGGCTGTTCTGGTGAGCTGCCTGGGGAGGGCAAAAGAGGAAACTCAGGCCTTGAGAATCACGTGGGTGCTGCTAACTTCTCATTGTAATTTGAATTCTGGACTTTTTTGTTCATTAGGTCACAAGAAAGGAATGGCCATTTCTTCTTCTCTTCCTGCATATTTCATACCTTTCATGATGTCAATGCTCCATCCCTGGCAGCATTCAACGCCAGGTTGGACAGAGCCTTGGACAACATGGTCAAGTGTGAGGTGTCCCTGCCCATGGCAGTGGCTTTGGAACTAGGTGATCTTAAGGTTCTTTCCAACCCAAACCAGTCTGGGATTCTGTGATTCTAAGTGTTTCATGTTTACTTTCTATGGGCTTGTACTACTTAGTGCCTTACACTACTGAAGTTTTGGATCACACTGTGGCTTTAACTTGCTGGTGTATGACTTCCTGAGCATCTGAGGCACCATGTCTGTTGGCACGTGAATCAGCCTCTTCTTTCCTTACAGGCAAACAGCTACTATTCATCCTAGATGAATAATAATAGGAACTGCTCTTATATATGTTTCATAGCCAGCAAAAGCCCTGCCTGGATCCATTCAAAAAGGGCTTCCCGTGAAACAAGGACATATTTATACAATCAGAGACAAGGACATATTTATGGATACAGAGATAAAATTCAGAACCAGCTGATTGATTGACCTCTGTATATTTCTAATACAGACATCTCCTAAAGCACATTGTAAAGATATTTACATAGAAAGGTGTGGTAAAGATGTGGGGAAAGGGCTGTTCTGCAAGGAAGTAGGAGTCTTTTTTACCTGCTTAGACATGTTCATCTGTATCCAACTGAAAGCTGCTTTAAACCATGGACTGTCCTGACTTCGTCACATTTTAAAATGAGATCATCTTATGTTCCTTGATGATTTCTAAATGAGATGTAGAGCAAAACCAGCTTTGATATCATCTTCAGACACAGGTTTTGAGTCTAAGATACATGTTTAGCTCTTCACCTTCAGCACTTCCTATGACTAATCCTTAGAACATTATTTTTAAATCCCAGTGTTCAGTTTTCTTACCTGTCCCCCATAATTATTGATCATTTCTCTGTTTCTCAGCTGGGCTACCTCACACTGTGCTTTTTATTACTGTCCTTTGAATAGCAGCTTTCCCAAATGTCTTGTTTCATTTTTAGCCTAAAAAAAAGGAATTAATATCTCAGTACTACCAACCAAAAGACAAAAAAGACAAAGCCATAAGGAGGCAACAAATTCTTCACTCCTACAACTACCCTGAAATCACAAATGGGAGCTCATAGCTTACTTGACAGTGAGCTTTATTGCAGGCAAATCTGACAATCTGGACGGATAGTGTTCTTTATTTTCTGGGACTAATATCTCAAGGTATGGAACTAACATTTTATTGCAAACACAACCAGGCATTGTCATTGTGTACTGATGGGGAATTTCCGTGTTTTAGTGTGATTATAAACTTCCCCAAATCTATGTGGTCTCTAAGAGAAAGAATACTTTATCCAAAAGGGAAAGATGTCAAAGTAGGAAAGATACATACCTTATTTTTCCTGCTTCCTGAGGGCTCACTCGTGTGACTTGGGTCAGTGACCTGCTCCCTGGAAGCACATTTTACAGTCATGGCTTTATTCCTTTTAGAGGAATGATGGTGTGGATAAGGAAAATGAGTTGCTAAATGCCTTGGAATGTCAAGTAATTTAGGGTGAAAACCAACAAAGTGACAAAGCCAAATGTGTCAGCTTATGATGAACTATTTCTCACTGTACTGTGTGATTATATCTGGCCATGTGTGTGCTGGGGTTTGTTTAGTTTGGAGTATTGTGACACTGGAGGCAGTGATGCATTTAAAATATATTTTTGGTAAATGAGCCCCTTTAATTGCAAATATTCAAACTATATGAATCAGGGAGCGCCAGTCATAGTAAACTGTGCTGGATTTTCTTACATTTTATGAAGCATTTTATGTAAGTGAGGTGCTTACTTAGACTTGTGGTTGCACTGAAGTTGGAATCCCAGAAAAGCAAAGCTGATTTTATTATTCTAACTAGAAATTTGCTTAAGAGTTGAAGAGAAATTCCAGGGAATGGGGTTTTACTGTTTGGTGTCAGATGTTTGTGTGGCATAATAACGGCATCTGGTATTATGATCTGAAATTGATGTTAAAATGCAAAAGTGATGTCTTTACCATCTCCTGGGTGATTCTGGTGCATGAAAGAGCCAGTGAGCCAATTGCTAGGAATTTGTCTTGGACCTCTTCATTCCATGTGTAACTGTCAGAAAAGGCTACTTCTGGCACAGGGTGCCCAGAGAAGCTGTGGCTGCCCCATCCCTGGCAGTGTTCAAGGCTTGGAGCAACCTGCTCTAGTGTGAGGTGTCCCTGCCCATGGCAGGGGGTTGGAACTGGATGAGCTTAAGGTCCCTTCAACCCAAACCATTCTATGATATACCATTTATTTGGTCAGCTGTGGAAATTTTCTGAAGATATTTCCCCAATTTAATAAAATGTTGGCAGCACTGATGGAAGAACTAAATGTAGAAATCAGTTTTTGAGATGTCAGCATTTTTAAGCTACAGTCATTTACATTTACATCTCCTCCTTCTCCTCTCTTTTCTAAAGAAATCATGGACTTGCTGCTTAAAGATGATCACTTTAATTCACCAAACCATATTTATCTAATCAACCAAACTTTTGGAGAGGTGATCTGTATTTGGGATAAAGAATTAACATATAACTCCCCCCGCTTCCCCCGCTTCAGCTAGGTAGAGTACATTACAACTGTACACACCAAAGTGATTTCTTAGTGGTGGTAGTACACTTGCAATTGAAGTTTTCTTTCATTTTAAAACTTCAAATATGCAACTAGTATGTATATTTCCTGTGAAGAGGTTGGTTCGGAGTAATAGCCAATGTGAGGTCACACGTAAAACTTACTTCTCCAAAGTCTAAGGTGTCTCAGTTCTTTTGTGCTCTTCCTACAAATCGCAAAACATTAATATACCATCTCTAAATCAGTCCTAGAGGAGTTCAGTTAGTACAGTGTTCTTTAAAATCACATTCATCAGACATGCACCCAGAAGGAGAAGACGTGAGACAGCAGAAGTGGAGGATGCGGTTTGTTTCACTTGCTCGTCATTATTGTAACACTAACTCTTGAGTAAACTTATTCTTTCATTTGTTTTTAAAGTTTGCTCACCAGTTAGGAGATGGCTCATATGATAATCCCAGAAACCTGGGAAGAAAAATCCCTTCTGGTATAGTCTGAAGAATGCTTTTGTTGTACTTCTGGTTCATTTCGACCTTCCGCTGAAAACTCAGACAAGCTCAAATGGTTTATTATTCAATGGTGACACACAGTCTGTGCTAAACATGCTGGTTAAACTGTATAAAAGTCTCTCTTCTCTCTTATGCTGTGTAATTTCTTAAAGAATCATTAAAAAGGTTCTTTAACAAAATCTATTTATATTAGAAGTGAGGAAATACAACCATTTCTTGTTCCATCTGTGCATTGGTCATTGCAGCAGCTATTGTTCTCTTGTTATTTCTCATCACAGTGAAACTATAGTAGAAAATGATGGTTCCTTTGGTAGCAGAATCCTCACTCTGAAACTGCCAGTGAGATCAGGTTGTCCTTTCACCCCCGAGGATTTTCCATCTAAGTCAAAGTTGAGTTGTGGTGGCAGGTAAAAGCAGATTGTATTTGTGTTACTGTGGCAGAAAGTGAGACTTGGAAGAAACTGGGAGAGGCGGATCGGAATTCTGTTGAAATTAGAAAGATCCTAGAAAATGCTTTGGTGATCTCAGAGAAGAATACGCGTAAATCTAAACTGTTAGGAGAATGAGGAAATAGTGCTTTAGCTTAGAATGAGCCCTGCAGTAAAAAAAGACATTGAAGAGGGAAAACAGACAAAAGTATATTAAAGTATAAATAAACATATAGCGTGTTGGGAAGTTACAGCCTGGTATGTAAGTGAATATGATTTATAACTGGAATATCATAGAATCATAGAATAGTTAGGGTGGGAAAGCCCCTTAAGACCATCTAGTCCCACCCCCCCTGCCATGAGCAGGGACACCTCACACTAAACTACGTCGCCCAAGGCTCTGTCCAACCTGGCCTTGAACACCTCCACGGTTGGAGCATTCACAACTTCCTTGGGCAACCCATTCCAGTGCCTCACCACCCTCACTGTGAAGAACTTCTTCCTTAGATCTAACCTAAACTTCCCCTGTTTAAGTTTAAAGCCATTACCCCTTGTCCTACCACTAGAGTCCCTAATGAAGAGTCCCTCCCCAGCATCCTTGTAGGCCCCCTTTAGATACTGGAAGGCTGCTGTGAGGTCTCCACGCAGCCTTCTCTTCTCCAGGCTGAACAGCCCCAACTTTCTCAGCCTGTCTTCATATGGGAGGTGCTCCAGTCCTCTTATCATCCTCGTGGCCTTCTCTGGACTTGCTCCAACAGCTCCATGTCCTTTTTATGTTGAGGACACCAGAACTGGACACAATACTCCAAGTGAGGTCTCAGAAGAGCAGAGTAGAGGGGCAGGATTACCTCCTTTGACCTGCTGGTCATGCTTCTTTTGATAGAGCCCAGGATACGGTTGGTTTCTGGGCTGCAAGCGCGCACTCATGTCGAGTTTCTCATCAATATGTTTGGTTATTTTTGTTATTAACTGCCTGGAGCTGGTAGGGGATACAAATAGTAACCCCGATCAGTCAGATCAACCCACTAAATCCACCTGTCATTTAAGGGTTGTTACTGAGCATCTATTTTAACTAAACACAGAACCAGGCTTCAAAAGCAACTCGAGGCTTTGAAATTGATACAGAGAACAGCTCATGTTTTTTACTGTCTTATTCCCCAAACATATGTCATCTTTTTCCATTACTGGATGGTGAGGCATGTACTGACCTTGCTGAATGACTGCAGCAAGTTGTGAATAATGTCTGAAATACAAAGCTCCTGCCCAGTGCACAAAGAAAGAGAGAGTGTTGGGCATTCAGGGCTGATCTCACGCTCAGTGTGTTCAGTAGTATCCTAAATGCTGTCCCTGTATCGGAGCAATGCTAAAATGCATTAGTCAAATTAGTTTAAAATGGAACTGTTGATATTTTATCTCAATTTACCCCATCAATTTGCAATTTGAATTTATATTCATTTCTAATACCTCCAGAACACTGTTAGCTACTACAGTTTGGCTTCTCTTGACACACAGAGATACTTCTGAAATACTGATACCCCATAGCAGCTTCTGATGGATATCATACTTTAAATGACTGTAAACAAATTTCTTAATCAAATCACTTAGTCATCATAAATGATCTTTTCCCTGCAGACAGGTAGCAGTGAGATTTAAACTCTTTTCTAACCCCATATAACATACATGTTAAAAATGCACTCCATATACATCTTTAAAGGTATCAGTGAATGAGGCTCATTGTTAGCTCCTCTTGATGCTTGATGGTTGGGGTGAGAACTGTTGCCTTCTCTGTCAGTTCCCAAAGACTATATTTAACCTTATGAAATGAGGAGAAATTGTCCTGCGTCCTTGAGAAAGTACAAGTAATTTTAGTCTTTTATTTTCAATAGCGTATAGCAAAATGAAACAAACCAGAGATAGGTAATACCCTCTGGCAGAAATCTAGAGCTGGATCTAAATATCCCTGGATAGGGAATGGCATTGAGAAAGATAATGTTTGAAACTGGAAGACACCGTATTTAGTTTCACAAGCATTTCTGATTTTGCCTGGGGAGGAGAAGCTGCTGGAGACCTCAGAGCAGCTTCCAGGATCTGAAGGGGGCTACAAGGATGCTGCAGAGGGACTTTCATCAGGGACTGTAGCAATTAGGACAAAGGGTGATGGGTTCAAACTGAAACAGGGGAAGTCCAGGTTAGATCTAAGGCAGAAGTTCTTCCCTGTGAGGATGTTGAGGCGCTGCACAGGTTGCCCAAAGAAGTGGTGAATGCTCCATCCCTGACCATGTTCAAGGGCAGGTTGGACAGAGCCTTGGGCGGCATGGTCTAGTGGGAGGTGTCCCTGCCCATGGCAGGGGAGTTGGAACTGGATGATCTTAAAGTCCCTACCAACCCAAACCAGTCTGGGATTCTATGATTTCATGAATTTATTTTTCTTCTTGTACCCAGACCTTATTATTTTAGGTACCGAAACATGGGTTAATTAGATGAATGTTTTCTGTTACTAATTTCCTAGGCCTTGAAACAAAACACTGACTGAGGAGTCTTCCCTCAGTTTTTCCTCACAATATTTTCCCTTTTCCCACATTCTGACTGCTTCATCTCTGCAGTATTTGTGATCACTTCCATAAGTCTCTCATGAAACAACAGAACAAAGTTCTGCCACAGGTAGTTTATTCTTTCATTACTTTTCTACAGGGGAGAAAAGCTTCTGTAATACAAAGGGGCTTCTTTAAGGATTTTGCTTTTTGGGCTTATCTTTTGAGAGCAAGGGATTTTTCATTTTTGTAGGTATGCACAGTGTTGTGTGTTAAAGAAGAGAATTGGTGGGGGGCAGCTTTGCAATCATCCATATCATGTATGGCTTTGTAGCAGCTGGTACCACAGGTTTAACATGTCTCCTGAGGAAGATGGGTCTCCTGCTTTGTTTATGGTGGCTGAGGGTTAGAGAGGTCTAGCACAGCCTTCAGCCACAAGCAGCTGATTCATTGATGTATTTTTTCAGGCTTTTGAATAGTCTGAAGACGTGACTGGGCTTTGAAGTTGAATCTATGTTCTATAAAAATTTCACATAGGGTACATAAAAAGGTTCAGAATAAGCCTGCCTGACAGAGGAGGAGGATGACAGGTTTCCTGGATGGAATTTCCTAAGGGTTATTTGTGCCTTATTTTGATTTGTTGAGCTTCCATAATGCAGATGAAAAATGTCAGAAATATGAGTAAACAAGGGTTGCCAGTCACCAGGATAGGAGTGTCTCCAAACCAACAGGGGTGTTAGAAAGGATAACTTAGTAGTAATTAATTGAAACTATGCAAAGCAGTATGGCAGTATGGAATCCAGCAGCATTCCTAAATAGTAGGTACAATTAACAAGATCTACTAGAGTGTGTTGCAAGGGCAGATGTATCTCTTTCAAAATCCTACCAGCATCGTCTTCTGGGTTCTTAGTTTCACCTTCAATTCCCTGTTTGCATTCAAAAATTGAGGTCCATTGAGCTCTAAGATATTTTTGGGAGTAAAATTCAGAAATAAATTAAATGATGTCTATGTCTTTAAACTTAGAATTTTTCTGTCTCTCAAGCAGAATGTGTATTTGTGCTATATTTCAATACTAAGAATATGCTTAGGCCTCTAAGTATTGCTACACAATTGATAAAATGCCTTTTTCATGAAGAAAAGAATTTCATGTCTTGCAGTAAGCGTGCTTCTATCTGGAATGATCAGCCATTTCCATTTGGGGAAGTTTAACAGCAACTGCTGATCTAAGAGTAAATGGGTATTTAGCCAAAGAACTTAGACGATCTTAACTGTATCTTAATCTGATATCAGGAATGAATTACAGAAAATGGTCCAGCAATGCTATTGACAGCAAGATGTGTAAAATTTTATGTAGTGAAAGGGCAAGGGAAGACAAATAAATCTAGTTGTGTGATGATGCATAGTTCACATATATAAAATCATGTTCCTGTGTTTACTGTTGGTACAAACAGCTGTGTTTATATCCATCTCAAATTCATGCTCTTCATATCAAAGGATATGAATTAAGTACATATTTAAGGCCTTGTACCTATTTAAGCATTATGCATAATTAGGAATAGATATGTTTATTACTAATATATAAGTATTACATATAGTTATATAAATATACAAATGTGCCACTTTTCTGGGAACTTGTCATATATATTTGTCAGATGTCTATTTTTGATATATTTGTTACCTCTGAATTACAAATTGTGAACTTTTCAAAGCAAAAGGAAGCGTCAAAAGCTGAAGGGACTTGGATAAATGTCAGGTATTATTATTAATTATACTTCTCACAGACAAATGAAGCTCATTAGAATCCTAGAAACAACTCAGAATTGTTGATTGATTTGTTTTTCTTTTTTCCTGCTGGAACAAATTAGAAAAAGTAGATCGTTTAGGGACACACTAGGTTGACATGGAAACCCCTTTGCTTTCATAGTGCCCTCCTCCCCCTAACAAAAAGAAAAAGTGTATTACCTTTTAACTTTATTTTCATGCTATTTTCACACTCACTTCTATTTTGTCCCTGAGAGACCAGACTTGGTACGAACTTTTAGCCTCTTCAAGCCTGCGGAAGCCAGGGGTTTCATCTGAACCAAAGCCAGAGAGCAAGAAGTGCTATCTTTGCACAGATTCTTTTCTGTGTTTGTTCCACTGCCGAGGCAATTTTAAGAGGGCTGTTTACTACATGCCCTGCAGATGTGGTTTGACCGCTTTAAATTGTTGGTCAGGAAGCTGAAGGCAGGACTGGAAAGCTCATCTTAATTCAGTTTTGCAATTGAATGTATAAATCTTTGCAAACGCCTGCAGATCATGCTGGTTATGATGAAAGTGATCTTTTCTGAACTTCATGATCAGGCACACTAGATAAAGGCCATGTTTCCCCTCCAGGGTGGACAGTTCATCAGAACTGTTGCACATGCATGCCATCTTTAGAACTCCTGTTACTATGATTATGCTGTAGCTTGTGTCTCTAGATCCACACTGAATAGCCATCACCATTTCCAAGACACACTCTGGTAGACGAGGTTCTGGACAGAACATTAATGACACAAGATACTCCAAATGACAAAATGCCTGAAGTCTTATAGCAAACTGAATCTGTGGGACTTTAATATACTATATCACACTGGTAGACTTATTCTGCATTCCCCAATATGAGAAAACTTCTTTACTTGCATAGTGTTTAGTTTGCTAGCTTAATACGTCATGCCCTCCTCGAGGCTGGACCTGCTATTGCTGTGACACCATTTACTTGAGTGATAATGATCATGAATGCTGCTGCTGAAGGTGACAGCAGAGAAAGTATTGGCTGAGATTTTTGTAGCAGTGCTCATATATAGTGTTCATTCATATATTTTTTTTACATAAAATGAGTCTTCCTCTGTCTGCGCAAGACCAGGACCCTTTAATACAATACCCTTTAATACAATAATATTAAAGTTGCAATCATAATGGTAACAAGAAATCCTAACTGCTGGCATAGGGCGTTATCACTCCTTGAAAGTGCAAGAACAACAATAATACAATAATGTATTTATTTAATTTTCTAATGGATGCTGCTGAATATGCTCGTAAAATCAAGGGATTGCTTTTCAGATGCACGGAGCATCCATAAATTCTATTGACTTCAAATGCAAGTGCTTAGCATTTCTGAAAGGTGAGGATGCCATGTGAAAATCCATTATAAAATATGAATTCTAATGTTAGAACTAATGACAAAATGAGATTAATCTGTTGTTAATTTGCACTAATTCGTTTTAAAATATCTGGTTGTACAATGGCAAAGAGCTTCGGAACATCATGAATACCTGTGATATTAGCACCCAGATAAAATTAGATTTACCTCATACTTACAGCTTCAACGTGAAAGTCTTTCAGAATATTAAAGTATGAAGGGAGCTGAGTGAGATTTGACTCTTTATCTTATAAGAACATATTACTTAAAAGTTTGAGGAGACAGGAAGAATATCAGGGTAATCAGTATTCAAACCACATACGCTGTAGTCTCTATGGAGTGTTTTCATTTCTCATTATTATGTTGTGTAATAAGATACTCAGTGTGGCTTTCAAGTGAGAAAAACATTATAAAGTTGTTAAGACTTAGTAAAGTCTTCATATTCAGAGAGAAACTCTGTAGAGTTGCTTTCAGCTCTGTAGTGAACAGTATTTTGGAAGGAAAAGCAGCTCATGGTAACATTGTCAACTTACTTTAATGAACTTTAGAAAAAATGAGATTTTTCCAAGTACACAGAGTAAAACCTGCTACAATAAAATGAAAGACACTGCAATAAAAAATCTTGTTAAACCAAGTAGATTTTTCCAACCAAAAAGAGAAGCAATAGCATTATGGCAGGAATTACAGAACCACAGAATGGTTGAGGTTGGAAGGGAGCACCGGAGGTCAGCTGGACCAACCTCCCCACTCAGGCAGGGTCACCAAGACACATTACTCAAGACTGATTTGCAGCTCGAATCCTGTGTCAGTTCTGGGCCCCTCTCTACAAGAGAGACATTGAGGTGCTGGAGCGGGGCCAGAGAAGGGCACCGGAGCTGGTGCAGGGCCTGGAGCACAAGTGTGATGGGGAAGGGCTGAGGGACCTGGGGGTTTAGTGTGGAGAAGAGAAGGCTCAGGGGGGACCTGATCGCTCTCTGCAACTGCCTGACAGGAGGATGGAGCCAGGAGGGGGCTGGTCTCTGCTCCCAAGGAACAAGGGATGGGACAAGAGGAACCGGCCTCAAGCTGCCCCAGGGCAGGTTTAGCTGGAGCTGAGGAACAATTCCTTGCCCAGAGGGTGCTCAGGCATTGGAACAGGCTGCCCAGTGTAGTGCTGGAGTCACCATCCCTAGAAGCATTCACAAACTGTGTAGATGAGGCCCTCAGTGCCAGGGGTTAGTGGTGGCCTTGGCAGGGCTGGGGAATGGTCGCACTTGATGCTCTTAAAGGTCTTTTCCAACCTGGTTAATGCTATGATTCTGTGATTGTGTCCAGACAGCTTTTGAGTATCTCCAGGGAAGGAGACTCTATAACCCTTCTGGGCAACCTATTCCAATGCTTAGTCACCCTCACAGTAAAGAAGTTCTACCTCCTGTTCAGGTGGAATTTCCTGTAGTTTAGGTTATGTCCATTGCCATTCATGCTATTGCCTGGCACCACTGAGCAGAGTCGGGACCCATCTTGACACACTTCCTTCAGATACTTATATACATGGATCAGATCTCCCCTGACCCTTCTCTTCTCTAGGCTGGACAGGCCCAGCTCCCTCAGCCTTTCTTCATATGAAAGACTCCACATTCTTAATCATTCCAGTAGCCCTTTGCTGGACTTGCTTCAGGAGCTCCATGTCTCTCCTGTACTGGGGAGTCCAGAATTGGACACAGTCCTCCAATGAGACCTCACCAGGGCTGAGTAGAGAGGGAGGCTCACCTCCCTCAACCTGCTAGCAATGCTCTACCTAATGCAGCCCAGGATTGCATTGGCCTTCTTGGTCACAAGGGCACATTGCTGGCATGGACAACTTGTTGTCCACCAGAACCCTCAGGTCCTTCTCCACAGACCTACTTTCCAGCATGTCAGTCCCCAGCCTGTGCTAGTGCATGGGGCTTTTCCTCCCCAGGTGCTCTCCTGAAATCCAGGGTTATGATCTTGGTTATTGCCCTGCTTTGTCCTTGCTGAACGCCATGATCTCATGGTCACTGTAGCCTAGGCTGCCTCCGACTTTCACATCACCAACAGGTCTTTCTTTATTTGTTAGTATAAGGTTCAGAAGCACACCTTTCCTCAGTGGCTCCTCCATCACCTGTGTCAAAAAGTTATCATCAGTGCTTTCCATGAGGCTCCTGGATCTGGATTGTTTGTCCCTTGCTCTTCCTCCAGCATATGCCAGGCTGGTTGAAGTCCCCTATGAGAACCAGGTTATGTGATTGTAAAGCTACTTTCAGCTGTCTATAAAAGAAAGGCATCAACGACTTCATAGAATCATAGTGTAGTTTGGGTTGGAAGGGACCTTCAAAGCTCATGTAGTCCAACCCATTACTGGGAATATTCCCTAGGGATATAAAAATAGGATTTTCTAGCTAACCCAGTCATTGCCTGGATGAAGCCAGGCAATTTCTAGTGTATTAACAATTTCAGTGTGGAAGGCCTGAGCTCAGCAAGTGTTGGTTTATTTGAAGAATCAGCAAATTATCTGGCATGATTGGTGTACTCTTCAAGAGAGAAAGATCCAAACCTGACAAGCAGCTCAAGTGCAGAGAAAGATGGTGTGCACTTGAAGATTTGAGCAGAAGTCTGTACTGCTTTTACAATGTATGCTTTAGGCAAATGCAGTAATTTTGTCTCCTTAGGTTATATTGGGACACTACTTTTGTAAAGTTTAACAATTCTTTATATAATTTAGCCAGTCTGTATGATTACAAATGCTGCATTCACATATCTTTCATATTTTCTTATTCAAACATGTTAGACTAGTTCTTCATCAAGAAATTATTTAATGGACCTCATCAGTGTTTATCAATGACCTGAATGAAGGGCTGGAGTGTACCCTCAGCAAGTTTGCTGATGATATGAAGCTGGGGCAGTGGCTGATACACCTGAAGCTGTGCTGCCATTCAGTGGGACCTTGATAGGCTGGAGAGAAACAGCAGGACCTGGACAGGGTGGAGAACTGGGCAGAGAGAAACCTGATGAGGTTCAACAAGGGCAAGTGCAGGGTCCTGCACCTAGGGAGGAAGAACCCCAGGTACCAGCACAGGTTGGGGGTGACCCACTAGAGAGCAGTTCAGCTGAGAAGGACTTGGGTGTATTGGTGCGTGATAAACTGGCTATGAGCTTGGCCAGGAGGGACAATAGTATCCTGAGGTGCATCGAGAGAAGTGTGGCAGCAGGTCAAGAGAAGTGATTCCTTCCCCTCTACTGACCCTGGCGAGGCTGCAGCTGGAGCACTGAGTCCAGTGCTGGGCTCCACAGTACAAGAGAGACAAGGAGCTGCTGGAGAGGGTCCAGCAGAGGCCACAGTGATGCTGAGGGGTCTGGAGTATTTCTCTTATGAGGAGATATTGTGGAGCTGGGCCTCTTTAGCCTTGAGAAGAGCAGCCTGAGGGGCATCTCGTCAATGCAGATCAGGATCTCAGAGACGGGTGCCAGGAGGATGGTGCCAGACTCCTTCCAGTGGCAGCCAGCAACAGGATGAAGAGCAATGGCCATAAACTAAACCACAAAAAGTGTCACCTCAACATGAGGAAGAACTTCTTTCGTTGAGGGTGTCAGAGCCCTGGGACAAGCTGCCCAGGGGGGTTGTGGAATCTCCCCTTCTGGATACATTCCAGGCCTGCCTGGACACATTCCTGTGTGACCTGCTCTGGGTGGCCCTGCCTTGGCAGGGGGTTGGACCGGGTGATCTCCAAAGGTTCCTTCCAACCATAACGATCCTGTGATTCTGTGAGTGTAGTTTTGACTATATTTTATATTGACAACCTGCTCCATCCTTTTAAGCGTTTTGAAAGGAAACCTGAATCGTAGCCCAATATCATTGAAACATTGAAAATACTGGAAAATCTTTACCATATTGCCTTTATATGTAACACGCTATGACTTGAGCACAAAATAGAATGGTATCAACTCAGGTTATTTGCTTGCAAAGGTGCTTGTCAAGATTTTGAATTCCACTATTAAAGTTTTATAAGGGATAAATGGAGCACGTTAGCACAGAAAATAGTAGATCTATAAATAATTTACGTTCTTATCTATTTTAGTAAAATCATCTGGGACAAACAGATTTATGCTAGAATATTTAGAAAGCAAACTGGGTGAAAAATACCAGTTTCAGGACGCTAGCAGTGGAACTGAAAATACTGTGCAGAATACAGAACATTAGTAACAGAACATAATGATTGCAGAGGCAGTAAATTGTGGGTCTGGGTGTGTGAGACATTATGCATTAATCTCCTCACTTTGTTTTTTAATGTAGTTTTAATTCTATGCCAGCAAATAGCTCCCCTTGCTTTTCTACCAGGGGAGCTGAAGTGGATGTTGTCCTTTCTCCCAGGTTGGTGGACATACCAGCTATGGTCATGTCAGATTATGTCAGAAGTGTTGCTATGACTGAACAGTTGGGCACTGTTGCTGTGAGATGGGTAGCTGTTGTGATGACCAGTGCAACTGTTATTCATCTATAGACAAGTGTTTATTGAATCATAAAGAAATTAAGACAGGGATAAATATTCGTTGGTTTTGTTCAGAGATAAAATGTAGTATTTTGTTTTTGGGGTTTTTTTTCCTACTGTATCTGTAAACTTTGTTTAGGGGAGATTTTAAGCAAACCACATGTGTGTTAACTCTTACTTTTTTTTCCCCATGGGAAAAATCAGATGTGCTGGAGCAGCTCCCGTACAAAGACAGGCTGAGAACATTGGGGCTGTTCAGCCTGGAGAAGAGAAGCTGTGTGGAGACCTCAGAGCAGCTTCCAGGGTCTGAAGGGGGCTACAAGGATGCTGCAGAGGGACCTTCATCAGGGTCTGGAGCGACAGGACAAGGGGTGATGGGTTCAAACTGGAACAGGGGAAGTTCAGGTTGGATCTAAGGCAGAAGCTCTTCCCTGTGAGGGTGCTGAGGTGCTGGCACAGGGTGCCCAGAGAAGCTGTGGCTGCCCCATCCCTGGCAGTGTTCAAGGCCAGGTTGGACACAGGGGCTTGGAGCAACCTGGCCTAGTGTGAGGCGTCCCCTGCAGGGAAGGGAAAGAAGAACTCTCAATCTACTAAAAAGTGGCCAAATTTGGACTACTAAAAGGGAAGGGACAAAAATGAAGAAGAAATTGAAGAGCGTAGGTGAGAAGTTTTAATTTAAGGAAACATTTTTCAGGTAAACTTCTGGTTGTGCAGACTGGTTCAGATAACCAACAGAGAGCAGAATGTACTACTTAGAACTGCAGAGTGCCATATTTCTGCCTAGCACACAGTTAAAATAACCTAACTTTTACTAGGTATACTATGGGGCTGTGGGATTCAGCAGTAAATAATATCAGCCAATCTGTCTTGGGATTTTCCCTCTAGAGCTATTTAGGCTTTGGCTAGATAGCAGCTATATTTTTACCAAAATCTTTCTAGATAATCTCTAGCTTATTTGTAAAAGGTCTGTTCCAAAGGGTTGTTTTGAAAAGGTCAGTATGTGACACTTTCAATTTCGTGCTGCAATGCCAAGTTCTTGCAAAAGCATTGATTTTAGTAGGAATAATTATCAGCTGAAATTGAAATATGTGATCCAAGGTGGTGCTAGAGCACATCCAGATTTATTCAAAGAGCATTTTCAGGTAAAGGAAGCTTGACTTTATTTATATAGAATCTATTGCCTGCAAAATATGAAACTTCCTTCCTTTCTATTATATCGGATCTGTCCCATTGACAAATACTCAAATGAATTATCAGTTGTCCTGGGATGATCATTACTTGGAGAGATGGCCCATTTTTCATCTTAAGTATTACCTAGTACTCATTCCTGTCTGTATGCCTCATCCATATACTTCCAAAGAATATTAGTACCACAGAAATGTAATCAGACAAATGGTTCAAAACACCTCTGTGGAGACTGTCCATAAATATTACTGTGTTAGCCATTCATGTCTGGAAATGCAGGTCCAAAGTAGTGGGGTTTGTGAGTGAAGATCACTTCTTTGGCAGCACATGTATTTAGAAAGGTTTAGCCTGCTTTCTGAAGCACATCTCCCCTTCTTTTGGGTATGAACAACTGCAGTCGGTGTCATCCAAACTGTCTTCAAGGTGGTCATCTGTGATGGGGCATGAGTAGGCTGTGAGAAGGCCTGAGTTTGGCACTAAATAGAAATACACCTTTTAACTGGGATCACCTTAGCAAGTCCTGATGTTAGTTCAAAACTTCCATTTCTCTCTTCTCAAACAGGTAATGGTTACCTAATTTCTGTTAAGAAAGTGAACTGATGGCTAGCTATTTTTCACATATCAGGTATTTTATTTTAAGAGCACTGAAGGGAAAAACATATGTTGTGGTTTGGGACCAGACGGACAGGGTGGCGACTAAATGACCTTGAATACCTAATTGTTATTCACTTCAAATTACTTAAGAAAATGGCCTTGTGTCTTCATTAAAGACATCAAAGGCCTCTTCGTCTACTTCTAGAAAGGTCTGGAGACATTTTTATGGCATCAGTAATCTGAAATTCCTGCAGTAAGTCTAATCCTGTCCTTTATACCTTTAACTCCATCAGAATTGACAGCAGTTGAAAGTAGTGTGTAGAACTGGAGTCTTTAGGAGCTGCAAATAAAGTTCAGGCATGT
Organism: Nestor notabilis; assembly: GCF_000696875.1. Classification (NCBI taxonomy): domain Eukaryota; kingdom Metazoa; phylum Chordata; class Aves; order Psittaciformes; family Psittacidae; genus Nestor; species Nestor notabilis. Next base: position 17,572 of record NW_009935985.1, read on the forward strand.
GCTCAAAGATCCTTCTCTCTTACTATTGTTCTAGATGAACATAGTCCAGAAGAGAAATAACGGCACTTGCCTAGTAGAAGTAGATCTGTTTTATTCCTGGTATTTGACACAAAACCCTCAGCTGAGCTTCCTTTTCTAAATCATTCCCAGCAGAAATACCAAAACACTTCTAGTCGCACATAGAGTCACTAAAAAGTGAAACATCTGCCCTGATGAAGAGACAGCACAGTCCAGGAGAGAAGTTCAGCGTAACAGCTTTTAACATGACTTATCCTTGCAGCAGAGGAGGTGTCAGGGAACAGAAGGAAACCAGGGCTGGGCAGAGCATGTTGAGGTTGCAGGGCCATGGGCTCTTCTCACTGTCACTGGCACTGCCCCCAGTGATGGAGTGAATAGAGAATACTTGACTCCGGCTGAATTCCTGTGGTGCCTGAAGACCACTTGTTGCCCCCTGTTGTCCTCTGGAAGGTTCTCCACACCTTAGGAATGACACAACGATTAACAGTTAGTTACAGGGGACTTGTTTGAAGGTTAACAAAGGTTATGGTGAAGAACTGCAACATGTAATACACCTATGGATGATTTACGTATGTGTTGGGTTCCCAGGTTGCCCATGAGTTGCACAAGCTGTACCTGTGCCTGGCAGGAAACAGTCCATTCCTTGTCTGTCTCTGGTTGAGATTTGTCTCAATTTAGTTATCTAAAGGTTAGGTGTTAGACCTGAGCTGCTCACTTAGGCTTCCTCTGCAGTTGATGGAGGATTTTACGCATTTAGGTCTTCCAATCACAGGATAAGCTCAATTGCAGCATGAGAATGACTGGCAGTCTCTCTGCTTATTATAGAAGCATCCTAGAAAAAGCTAGCTTAAATTGAATGCTTCGCTTCTGTAGGATAAAGTGATAGATTAATTCCAAACCTTGTTTCAAGTGAACATCCCTTTTACTGTAAGGCTGATGTTTAAAAAACTTTCACCCTTCCCTGCAATGAGCAAAGCAGCAGATACGATTTTTACCAGAACAACCAATTTTAACAAATTATTTTTCGGTCTGCCTAATCTCAAAAGATAACTGCCTGTAAAATAATTCTGGTGGACAGTCAGTAGCTGCTTTTCCTTTATTAGTGTAAGTTAGAATTCCCAGGATAAAAACATGGTATATAGTTTATTTGCTTTTTTAAATAAATGAAAGATCTATTAGAATTTGGTATTTTTCTATGTAAATAGCAGCTTTAAAACAAATGCTATGCATGTATTTATTTAAATGTGCTTTGAATAAAATTGTAAACAGTTTCTTAATACCAATTCATATTGTGCTAATTTGTATCTGGTGGGTACTTACTCTTTTCCAGGCATTTATTGAAGGTGGGACATTTCAAATTGGAACAATACTGAATTTCAGTGTTTACATGATGCCATTCTACTATGGGAATCAAAGGGTAGACCCTAGCAACTGTGATCTTGATCCTGTCAGATATACAAACATAATTTGTAGCAGTGATATTGTGTTGATAATGATTTCCAGAGTTCCCTTATTCAGCTAAACAATAAAGTATATCAAGGGTAGCTGTGATGATGGGGTATGAGTCATTCTGAATTTAAGAAGTTGTTATTTCTCTGCTTTCTGAATTTCATTGCTTTGTGAAACTGGCAGTGTCTTTGGTTTGCCCGCTTCCGTTCACCTCCCCCCAACAAATACACACTTCTCAGTTCCTGTGAGATGTCAGTGTTATAACTTAATGAAAGTTCTAGCACTTCCTCACACTTGTTTCAACAACTCCGGAATGAAAAATTCTCACTTCAGGGGTTCTCTGAAGTATTATCAAAGTGGAAAAAGAGACACTGTATTATTAAGTTAAAAGTCTGGAAAATGTTCTGTTCCTTCAGACTGCTTTTTGAGAGCAGAAATTCATCCTAGTCAAACAATTGTTTTATGTCAAATAAACAGTGATGAACACTTATTTTTGCTGTGAGGTATATTCAGTAATGCAAAAAAACCCACAGCAAGATTGAGAGAAGTAATTATGAGGCTAACGGGACAAAATAAGTTGAAATAGTGCTTGCAGGTACTCATACTCTTTCAGGAGTCTGACTATACCAAAATTCAATAGATGTCTGAACCTAAATAATTTCATAGGTCCATCTGTGTTGTGATCTTCAGGAAACTGACCAATTACACTTGAGGTTTGTTAGACCCCAATATAACTGCACCAAAGAGTGGGTTGCAATTGATTGTAGACTGGAAGGCTGTAGTGAGAAGGATTCCTTTGAGATTAGTTATCAATGTTTATCAGACCTTTAGTTATAAACATACTTAGCTACTGATCCAAAACCTTTTGCATTTTGGTTGTGCATCAAGAACTTTATTTTTGGTGTTACGGAGTCAGCTTCTTAGCCACTATAAGGCCACAAAACTCTATGAAGTCCATGGATCTCTGCTTCTTGATGCCATTTGAAGATCTAGCCATGAATCACTATGGCTAAAATATTCAAAACTCTCAGCTACCCCTGACTTTGAAAGAAGTGATGAGAAGTCCTAAATTATTTGGAAAATTTCTCAAATTCGACCTTTTCTGCTGTAAGACACTGGACAGTTACAGAAAATCGTCCTGAGAGTCATTATGTAGCAGATGGAGCAGCACACGTGTAAGAAAGTAGCAGCAATGTTTATTGATCTAAATCAGCAATTTTATACGTTTTGATAGTAAATGCAACAGTGGTTTAACAAGATTCAACAGGAAGGTACACTTGAGTATTTACTGCATAGAGGGCAGGGTCAGACAAAACTGTCAGGGAGATCCTCCCATGGAGTACTGAGGTTCAGAAAGGACCCCCTTGTGTTCTAAACTCCTCAGAGAGAAGTTTAGGTGCGGCTGGATCCACAGTTAGTCCCAGACTTGGTCAATGGTTTATGTCTAGAGGATGCACAATCAATCCTTTATGGCATGTAGCTAAGATTTCAATATTTAGCACGCTATTAACCACTTACTGAAAATCTTTGCAGCAAGGAATATCTCAACCTTCAGGTGTAACCTTCAGAAGTGTCCCTACTCAAGGGGAGACCGTGGCGTGCAGCCCACTGCCATGCAGGAGAACTCAACCGGCCCTAGGCTGTCCACTGTTCATGGAGCAAGATAATTGACTTGTAGCCACATTTACATACCGACTACAGAAGTTAGCACTTTTTCCTAACTTAGCTTGAGTTGGACCTTGACCAGGACTATGGTTGGGATGGGGGGGCGAGCCGTCCATACTCTGGAGACAGAACTGAAGTTCAGGATGGTCCCTGTATATGTCTCAGTTGCGTTGCCAAGCCGTAGTGGGTATGGGCAACTGCAGAACTTGGGTTTATGTGTGAGCTAATGTGACAGTAGAGAGGTACCTGTAGATTTCATACCGACCGATCAGCTATTTCTTTTGTCTGCTTCACAGTGCAGTAGAAAACAGATACTAGTTAGATAGGAGACAAAGGTAAGAATGAGAGGAAAAAAGCAGGCAGAAAACCGTTGTAGAAAAAAGAAGACAATAGGTTCAGGTGAGTATGTGCTGTGCTTGGATGACAGCAAGTGTTAGAGGATCAGTAAGTGTATTTAAAAATGTGTTGAGAGCTAATAGCATGAAGAGCAGGGTAAAGACCTCAGGACCTTTGGATGTGTTTCTAGTGTACATGGGAATACTTTTGGAGCTCAAATAAGGTACTTTAATAAACCACCTAAACTACAGACTTTTGTCAGTTATGGAGCAATTGAAGAAAAGGAGAATGTAAACCAAAAACTTACTTAGGTAAGAAGCCATGCATGGACATATGTATTACCCTTCGTTTGTAGTACATGTAAGAAAGCTAAATGTAATTTTGGGGCATTGATTGCTGTATTGGATATTTATTACCTTACCAGTAATGCTCACGTGAGAGATTTTCACTTTCAATCTGAGCAATGCTTGGAAGTTAAATAGAAGTTGAAAATAAGAACTGAAAAAATAATATACAGAGCAGTTGAGAAGTATCAACACCAGCATAAAACATAGATCCCAACTGGAAAAACACATGACGCTTCATGGGTATTGACCATGCATCTTCATGCTAAAAGAAAAAATCTGTTTTATTCTAAGCATAGTCCCATCTATGTGAAAAAAACCAGAAATGTTTCCTGAGATCTTCATAAGATGAAGATCTGAAGACACTTCTGACAGCCTGAACTAAGAAAGAAGCAATATGAAGACAGCATCTTCACAAATGTACCATAAATGTGGATCACATGTTGCACAAAGGAAAAGAGAGTCTTATTCTAAGAAGTAATTTGACCAGAATGGTTAACCTTGATTAGGTGTGAATACAAGTAAATAATTGGATTTCATAAGAGTCCATGGAAAATATTTTCAAATCTCTGTGGATACTAGCTTTATGAATTGTCTGGAAGAGTCAAACTGATAAATAATATGAAAATGAATGTAAGGTCATCCTTTTTATGGTTTTCAGAGTGTTTCTTATTTAGAATTGATCAGCATTATTCAATTTACTGTTGTATTTTGTGCTTTGTAGATCTGTGATTTGAATCTCACTTCAAATTACTTAAGAATATGGCCGTGTGTATCCATTAAAGATATCCTCTTTATCTACTTCTAGAAAGGTCTGGAGACATCTTTATGGCATCAGTAATCTGAAGTTCTTGCAGTAAGTCTAATCCTGTCCTTTAGACCTTTAACTCCATCAGAATTGACAGCAGTTGAAAGTAGTGTGTAGAACTGGAGTCTTTAGGAGCTACAAATAAAGTTAGGGATTTGATACTTGATCTTTTCTGTAAGTATAAAGTAAGGTAGTTTCTGTACACTGATTGAAAGCATCTGACGTTGTCATTGGATGAAGAAGTGCTTGTATGCCAGCCTCTGACAAAAGTGTAATGGACAGACATGTTCAGGCAAGAGCTCAAAGATCCCTCTCTCTTACTATTGTTCTAGATGAACATAGCCCAGAAGAGAAAATAATGACTCTTGCCTAGTAGATCTGGTTTATTCCTGGTATTTGACACAAAACACCCTCAGCTGAACTTCCTTTTCTAAATCATTCCCAGCAGAAATAATTTACAGTTTGTATTTGAAAGGAAATGGGCCATGGCTCTGTTTGTATCTGCAGCCTGCTTTACTTTTGTTTGCTTGTAAATGAATGCTGACAGAACTTAGCATAATGGTAAATGTTTGCCAATACTGTTTAGAGTAAATAGTGAGTACCAAGCTGCTTGAGAGCTTTCAGCATCCACAAGGCATGTAATTACTCCTCAGCAGCCTCCTACCACCGCTTACTCAGTTTTTACATCCCACTGTTCTTATATTAAAGCATGTGCACAGGAGACATCTTGATGTGTGTAGGTGCCCAGTATGTTATAATTATTATTAGTCAGGTAGGTAATGGTAGTGTCTAATGATTAACAGAGAGAAGGCACTGCCACACCATGCAGTGGACAATGCAAAAGTGTGTGGCTCACAATCCACTCCGGTGTGACAGATGTCATGTGGGTGACAAGCAAATGAAGCGTTACATTAATGACAAATAAGAGGAGAAGAATGGAATTGAGTGGTAGAGTGGCAATGAAGTGAATATACTCTGGAGAAAGAAGCCCAGAACAGAAAGTTAGAGAATATGGGAAGAGAGAACTGAGCCATAATTCTAGCAGCTCTGAGTGTCTGCTGTTGTCGCTGGGCTTGTTATTTTCACTGTCTTTATTTAATGGTCTTACCACTACTTCCCCATGTAAATGATGTGCAGCAGGAGGTTCTAGTGTCCCTAAAGCAGATGGAGAATTTTCCCTGCTTCTTCATCTGTTTGCTACTCAGAGTTGTTCATACTACAAATTGAGTAAGTTCTCGTGTGAAATTTTACCACTGTGAATCACATGTTACTGACCTGAACTTGACTTCCCATTCTTTTTTTCTGCATGTATGACTGATAATATCCAGAACAAATATTCTAATGAAAGTTTAGCACCATCAGTTCCTAAGAGTAGTCCTTTGTGGTGGTGTTGGGGGGTATATAAATAAGTTTCTGTGTTTGTGCTACTAGGTATGGATAAAATTACTGCTGGATGGGCCTTCAAATGAGGTGCCAGAAAGTGATGTGATGCTAAGAATTTTGATGGAGGGAAATGGCAGGAGGTGGAAAACAACGAACCATCTTTTATCAATTTACCTTCCTTTTTAACTACTACAGTCTGGGACTCAATCATATAGCACTGAATAATTTCATGGGTACCAGACACAATGGTAATTTTATTTTAATTCCTAAGATGCAGTGAACCTACTGAGCACAGCAGACAGCAGTGGAAAATTTTGGATGAAGATTGTAATTATAATGTTCAGACAGCAAGCAGAATACATGCCATTATTATCTGAACTATTCGTGTTTCATATAAATTCATGATCAGCTTCAGAGAAAAAGTACCAGTTCACAAGAGGCAACTGTGGAATGGCTCATCAGATAGATAAGGAAAGTCCACTGAGCATTCCCATTGTGAAATCTCAGAAAGATATGTGTATATACTTTGACAGTAAAGGGGTGAGACATGGACAGGACAAAGTGAGCATTCAGTCAATGTAGTCTGGCACAAATACAGAACTACTGCTGGACACGCATGAGACCAAACTAGGGAGAGAGACAGGCGTTTTATCATCTTTATGTCATTTACCCAACTTCTTTCCTGAATGACATCCGTTACCAACAGAAACAATACAAAATGGTGCTCTGCTGTCACTGCCAGGTCATATATGATCCCATATGTCTTTCTACTGAATGTGCAGTGCTTTCTCTAGTGAGGTGTAAGAGAACCATGTGTGATCTGCTTAAAAGACTTTGCACTGAGCTTCTTTGGCATAACTTGGTCCTCCTTCTGTAGAATTCTCAGTATTTCATTCACCCATTCCTCATACTCCTATAGACCATACCCTCCTGCGACCAGTCATGCCCTGTCTTTTGAATGTTGTTTGCATAGAATCATAGAATAATTAGGGTTGGAAAGGACCTTAAGATCATCTAGTTCCAACCCCTTGCCATGGGCAGGGACACCTCACACTAGACCATGTCACCCAAGACGCTGTCCAACCTGGCCTTGAACACTGCCGATGGTGGAGTTTTCTCTTGAACTGGAATGTGGCAGCACTCTAATTGTGCCCAATTTTGTCTTTCAAATTCCATATTAATTTAATTCTGTGTATTCTACTGTTTGGGTAATGGAAAGATGTGGTCTCCCTTTGTTAGCTTACTTAATGGAATTTGCATGTTTTATAGCACACACTTCTGTGTAAGAAATTTTACTGCATTTGCATAAAGAAATAAATAACTGGAATATGATGTTTGTCTTCTAAGAGAACAGAAAGGGTACTGGATGATCCTAGGAAAAGGAAATGGAAAGAGCATAGAAGTGTAAGCAGACATTGAAATGCCTGTTAAAATTTTGAACCTGCACTGTACATTGGCAGAGAAAACATGAAAACTTTACCAGTGTAAGTTTGGTAGTGGGTTCCCAAATGGCGTTGTGTAGAGATGTGAACAGCATGAACATGACAAGAGTTGGCTTCAACACCCATGTCAAAGAGTTTCTTTAAACTATACTGTGTTTGAAAGAAGTACAAGCTCTGTTTGCTTGTACATTTTAAGGTTTGGGATTTCCTTCTACTATAGGCTGTCAGCCAAAACAGAAGAAACCTTGCCGGCACCCTGAGTGGTGCCAGACCACTAGCTCCCACCTGGCAAATAGCTCAAGCCAATGCTCTTTTAACTGCTTTGAAGCTCTCTGCTCTAAATATCTTATACTTCTTTCATTGTGCTCTTTGCTGTTGCTTTTCACCTTAGCAGCCTTGCTTGATTTAACTCCTGGCAGTCAGATAAACTGATATCAAACTGATAACCTGAGCAGTGTATGCCATTTATTAAAGCAATGCATAACTACCCAATTCTCCACAGAAGACTTCTGAGATAGTCTTGTGTGAGAGAAACCTTAGAGATGTAAACCTGTTGTTTATACATGAATGGTGTTCAGTAATACAAACCAGTCATAATTCTATAACTGTACTCTAGTTTTTGCTTTCAATAAGTTCTTAAAACATGCTGTTATTAAACTAAGCACATGTTCAACAGTATTATAATACTGCAGCCTAATTAATACTTATAGAAGGTGCTTTTTATGAGGTAGAAGTATTTAAATGCAAATGCAGTTCTTCAGACAAGCGTCCTTTCTTGTGTCTGAACAATGAAACAAAGCAGTGCTTATTACTGATTCACTGCAAGGGTGTCATTTTGCACAGTTCAGCCTGCATGACAGAATCTAAAGAACAAAAGCCAATAAATGATTTAATAATTGTGGAAGAGATCTGAGCCTAGCAGTACAGCCTGCAGTGTCTCTAATGTGCAGTGGGGTCACATGCAGTATTAAACTCACCAGGCAAACAAGCACTAGAAGGCTGTATAATAACGACACTCATCAATCTTTGATTCTTTGAATACATTGACATGTTTCCACTTCTGTTGCTGTTCACTGGGTTTCTCTTTTCTTTAACTGATTCTTATTCTATTACTGCATCTTAGCATATATTAATTCAGAGCCTTCATTTCTGAGATCTGGGATTTATTAAAAATATGAATTCCTGTGTATTTTAGTAAACTGTAGTGCACATTTTGTGGATGTTATATTCTCTATCTTCTAATGCTTCTTTTCTGCTTTTGGAAAGTCACTGATAATTTAGGTTTCATGCTTACTCCTCCATTAAATATAAACTACTAATGGAATCTTTTAGTGTTTATAACATTTATTTGGAGCTTAGTCATGCATTAGTTCTTCAGTGGGGAGCATTTGCTTGAGTAAGATCTGCAAAATGAGCATAGCACTTCCAATATTCATTCGTTTGAGCACTCCTTGTTCTTCGTCTCTGTTCTTTGTGTAAATTTCTTGTGATCTCTGTTCAGAGTAAAAAGGAAATTTCACTGCCACTCACCAAGCAGATCTTGCAGCTTTATTTTCCTGTCACTGGTAGGTGGCAGTCGTAGAATCAGAGCTCTTAAGGTACACAGCTATGTGCATGCACTGTAGAGAGGCTTACCTGTACCCCACACAAGGGAAGAAATTAATAGTCATGTTCTAACACATATGATGAAGTGATCAAGAAGGTGGAGTCGGGCTTTTCACAGGAGTGAAGCAATAGAGAGGTTTAGAATGTATTTAGGGAAGTCTTTTTCACATGAGGACAGTCAAGCAATGGAGTAGTTTGCCCAGAGAAACTGTACAGTCTTCATCCCTGGAAGTTTTGAAGGCCAGACAAGATAAAGCCCTGAGAAATCTGGTCCTAATAGCTGGAGACACTTTGATACTACATGTGCTTTCTAGCATTAATCTATGCAAATTAACTAAGCATTAATTAATTTTCTCTAAATTACTGGTCACTGGAAAATTCCAAAGACCTTTACTTTAGAAAAAGCCTGGTCCATTAGCTATGCAGCTGTGCTGCATTGATATCCATTGACTGTAATAGCACATAATTTCTTGTGAATGTGATAACATTTTAAAGTGTAGGTTGGATAACCTATAATTACAAAATGACTTAAGTCATCTGATTGCACAGAGACGAGCAGAGTGAGAAATCAACAGAAAATGATTATAAAATGCCATTGGTACTTCATCGTGTAATAGCTGTGACCACACAATAAAGTAACTCGTGCTCAATGCTGGTAATTTGGCTGCAGACTATGACAACGATTCACATGTCTAGACAGGAAAGCAACTGCTTTGGTTGAATGACAAGCATATGAGAATAAATGATATCCATGGATATCTGTGAGGTATGATTATGGATGATTTGCTGGAGAAGCACAATATATGCTTGTATCATGGTACTCAGGATCCAGCCATACAGTATTTCATACTATGTCTGGTGTTCCACAGCCAGTGGGCCTCCTTTCTGCCACTGTGTATGTTAAGTGCTTAGAACCAGGTTCGAAAAGGGAAGGGGATAACACCAAGCTCACTAGACATGCACCACACAGTAGCAGGTGCTTTTGGAGGCCAGATCCACAGACAACCTTAATTGCATCTGTACCAACGCCCTCAGCATGGGCAACAAACAGGAGGAGCTGGAAGCCATTGTGCAGCAAGGAAATCATGACATAATCACCATCACAGAAACATGTTGGAATGATTCGCATGATTGGAGTGATGCAATGGATGGCTACAGGCTCTTCAGAAGGGATAGGTAAGGAAAGAGAGGTGGTGGGGTTGCGTTGTATGTCAGGGAGTGCTTCAACTGCATTGAACTGAATGTTGTGAGTGAGAAGGCTGAGTGTGGGTGAAGATCAGGGGGAAGGCCAACCAAGCAGATATCCTGGTAGGAGTCTGTTATAGACCACCCAGCCAGGAGGAAGCTAAGGATGAAGTTTTCTTCTGGGAGAAGTTTTGCGATCACTTGCCCTTGTTCTCGGAGGGGGGGACTTCAACCTACCAGGTGTCTGCTGGAAGTACAATACAGCAGAGAAGATACAATCCAGGAGGTTCTTGGAGGGTGTGGAAGGTAACTTCCTGACCCAGCTGGTTAGCGAGACAAGTTGGGGAGATGCCTGGCTAGATCTGCTGTTGGCAAACAGCATCTGGTGGGTGATGTGATTGTTGCAGGCTGTCTGGAGCAAAGCCATCATGAAATGATTGAATTTTTCATCCTTTGAGAAGTGGGGAAGAAGATCAGCAAAACTTCCACTTTAGGCTTCCAGAGGGCTGACTTTGGCCTGTTTAGGACACTGGTTGGCAGAATTCTTTGAGAAATATTACTGAAGGACAAAGGGGTCCAGGAAGGCTGGATGCTCTTCATGAATGAAATCCTCAAGGTGCAGGAGCAGTTGGTTCCTTTATCCCAGAAATCAGACTGGTGGGGAAGAGACCAGCCTGTCTGAACAGGGAGATATTGCTGGAACTCAAGAACGTAGAGAATTTGTCACCTGTGGAAGAAAGGACTGTCACCCCATGGTGACATGTACAAGGATGTCATCAGGTTATGTAGGGAGAAAGTTAGAAAGGCGAAGGCACAGATGGAATTAAATTGGCCACTGCCACAAAAGATAATAAAAAATACTTTTACAAATATATTAGCAATGAAAAGAGGGCCAAGGAGAACCTTCATCATCTACTGGATACTACGGGAAACTTAGTGACTGAGGATGAGGAAAAGGCTGATGTACATAACGCTGCCCTTGCTTCAGTCCTTAATAGTCATCCTCAGGGTACTCAGTTCCCTGAGCTGAATGACAGAGATAGGGAGCTGACTGAAGTCCCCATAATCCAGGAAGAAATGGTTAGTGACCTCCTGCTCCACTTAGACATACACAAGTCTATGAGGCCAGATGAGTTCAACCAAGTCCTGAAGGAGCTGGTTGAGAAGCTCACTAAGCCACTCTTCGACATCTATCAGCAGTCCTGGTCTTGTGGGCAGATGCTCAAGGGTTGGAGGTTGGACAATGTGACAGCTTTCTACAAACAGGGCAGGGAGGAAGACCTCAGAAACTACAGGCCTGTCAGCCTGAGCTCAGTGCTGGGAAGGTATGAGTAAGACCTGCTATTTTCAGAAACAGCAGAGAAGGACAGATTTAGTCTTAAATCCCCAGGATTTTTGTTTTGTGTGAAGCTGTGTCTCTTAAGTTGTGTGGAACACAGGTAATAAGGATTAAAGCACATCAGCCATTGTCATGTCAGTACTTTTGACTTGGTTCATTTTCTCTTCCAGGGGGTTCACGTCAGACTTCATTGAGAAGAGAAGCTGATGCGTCTTCTCTTGTCAAGTACTGCCTTTGATATGAAAAACCCATTCTTTGTACTTTTCCTTCTTCCAAGTAACAATGCTTTTCTGCTGACACATAGTTTTAAAGCATTTTTCATGCATGTGGGAACTCATTCTTTTTTTTTTTCTTGGTGTGTCTACCTGTGCAGAAAACTTGTTCCTTCTGAAAATGGCCTTAAATCAAACTAGAATGTTAAAAAGTAGATTGTAATAATCTAGTTCTATCTGATTTGTATCTGGTTTTATCAACTGGATTTCTATCCAATTGGAAAAGGAAACCTGTTTCTGATTCTATTGATTGTTCTTTCTGCTATTACCCATCTCTTAGTCCATCTTCCTGAGGAAATGTAATATTATAGTCTTATCATTCTGCATTTGCACTGTCCTTTGTTAATCATATGCTCTTCAGTTTCAATAGCACAAGTGCACAAGTATAGTCAGTCTGAGAGGGGAAAGCTGTATTTAGTTAAGTTTGATTGAATGATGAGATAGAATAGGGCTGGACGTGGTTTCAGATTTATAAAAACTAACCAAGAAAATCTATCTCCCTGGGGTCAGATCTTTAGAAAATTCAAAAGCTTATAGGATCAGATTGCTTATTTCTTCATTCTTTCTGTAGTTTGGCTGAGGTCAGAATTTGTATGTGATTACAGATCAGATTAACTGCATCTAACTGCATGTATGTAACAACACTTGTCATGTACATGGTGTTGAAAATCATTTCTTTTGCATCCTTCTGCAACCAGTTGCTTTTTTGCCAACACAATGTACAGGCTTGAATTTTAGGAATATGCAACCTGTTTCTGTATTTGCTGAGGAGAAAACTTTGGGGAAACTTTGAAGCTTTGAAAAGCTTTCTCTTGATGTGCATGAGACCTGTGACCCTGTCCTCTCCAGAGAAAAGGTCTTGGCTATCACTGCCAGTGTGGTGTCCCTGCCCATGGCAGGGGGTTGGAACTAGATGATCCTAAGGTCCTTTCCAACCCAAACCATTCTATGATTCTATGATTCTAATTAGAGTAAATATCAAGTATATGTGTCAAGTTACATATATTTTTAATTATGTGATTGATGACTTGTTTTTTCTCCCTTTTATGTAGACCTAGGCCAGCAGGTCTACTTGTGTGAATAAAAAATCTTAAATAGGTCACTGAATTGAAAAAGCTTTCACGTTGACAAACTGTCTTTCAGAATGACAAAAATGAAGCCTTTGAATTCTGTTTACTAAGTGACAGGACACGTAGGACCATACACCAACTCACTGTGAAGCCTATGGTAGATTAAGGGTAATATGGTAGTTTTTCAAGTTCAATTTGAACTATTTGTTGTACGAAGTGACTCAAAATCTGGGATTTGCCCTAGTATGAAAATTAGGATGGGCCAGATTGAATTAAGCCTTCAGTTGCCATGAAAGTTCATTTTTCTTGTCTCTTTTCCTCCTTTTTATTCCTCCTTTCTTTTAAAACCATCACTCTTTATTCTTCAGGAGGAGCTTTTCACTAGTTAAGTGACTATATTTTCCAAATACAGCAAACTTTTTTAAATGTTAGGTGGGTTGATTTCAAAGCCTTCTAGTGACGCAGTAGAAGGGCCAATGCTTCTGACTGAATCTGCCTGAATCTTATCACTGAGCAAAGTGCGACAGATTTTCATCACTTTCATCAAAACTATTTTTATTTTATTCTCAAGAGTCAGGAGAAATAATACACTTCAGAAAGTTGGAATGGCAAAGTTTTCCTGCTTTGCGTGGACACAACCATATAGTTCCTTATAATACAGGTATGGTGTGTGAACATTGCAGTGTTTGAGACAAATGTCCATAGAATTCATTTCTTGCACTCACAATCCAAGTCACTTTATTCAACTCCAGCACTTGTTTTGCAAATGTTTTGAAAACCAGTGTTTGAGACTCTTAGGGGAAAGAAAAGCTATTTATTTAATTTGTCAGCTTTGGCATAGATCATAAGCCTGTTGCGCTTGATGTTGTACAAAGAGAATTAATGAATGATCCTTGCCCCAGGTATTTAGGAATTAAGTCCAAGACGTAAGATGGTGAATAGGTATGACAAATGGAAGAGTAAAGAAACACAACAAATAGTGCCAGTTAGAAAGATAGATTACTTCCTGGCATATCAGCATCAAGGGTTTTGTAGACTTCCCAGAGGCAGGGTTTTCATAAAGGATTTAAAAGGGGGACAAAAGGTATCTTTACAATATTTATTGGGAAATCTTGCAAGCTTGAGGGGGAATAGAGGAGAAAAGCTGGAGCTGCTTGTATAGAAGATAGACAAATCAGCTTGTTAAACAATTTTAGGTCATATCATTTCACTTGTGACTGAGGATGGAGATGTAGGCTGCTTTATTAGTATTTTGCTCTACCTTTAGGACATAGGGCAAAAGTTAGTAGACGGAAGTGTTAACTTAGATGTTCTGGGTTTACTGAGGAAGATCCCAGAGACTGTTGTTAATCCCTTCTTATTTTGACTGACAACCCTAAAGCCTCGGTGTTAGAACACTTGATTTCATTTCAGATTGCATGAAGAAAGAATGGTGTCTTGGGAGTTTCCTACTTTTGATATCAAGGTGAGTTTGGTTAATTACTTTGGAGAGTAAACAGTTACATATGTGTATATATATATATACAGGTGGACATATATAAAAAGGTAGGGGGAGAAAGAGAAGAAACTGACTATCCCATAACAATGCAATAAATTACTTCCTCATGCCAACAACAAAAATGAAGCTATCGGAGGATATAAAAATACAGAAATAAAAATAACTCTAGTTCATCATTTAGAGGAAATTATCTATTGAGAAGGCTGGTAGACTGCCAGTGCCTCAGTCTTCATACCCAAATGCACAAGAATAATAGAGAGACAATTAATTCCAAAGAGAAATTTGAATATATGGGTTGTTCGCACAAACGCACCACATTTGTATTGCAGAACAAACAATAAAAAGATAATAAACCCACATTTATTTACCAAATAACCAAAAGTAACATCTGCTTTTTGCTCTGAGAAAGGTAGACTATGAAAACAATATAAGGTGACAAGATTAAAAGAACTGACTAAAATCATCCAGAATGAGCAAAGCTAACTGAAGTACTTACATGCTCTATGTTAAGCAATTTTTCTATCATAATGTGACCAGACTGAACTAGATAGACATAATACTTCAGCAACTTGTAGTCACCATAAACTGGAAGGAAGAACGTAAATGCTGAGGAATGTCAGATCAGAAGAGCAGAAAATTCATCAAGAGATGGCTTGACAGTCCAACAGGTCAAGATAGACTCGGACGCCTTGGGTAGGAGGAAGCGTTCAATATGAAAGTTAAGATGAAGTGGTAAGAATGGTAAGATCAGCTGGAGCAGGGCAGTTTCTGCTTGAGTTGAACTGATTTTGTCAAACAATTTGTAGCAAAAGTCAACTGAATAAACAAGTTACCAGTGTTTTCCTCTATCTCAATGTACTGAGGATTCAGCAACACCGGACTAAATGAATGAAGTACAGATGTTAAGGTACTAACAAAACATTTGACATTCCTATTGATTAGATCTGGTTAGTTAGGTTATCAGGGCCAAAATTCTGACCATGGGCTTTGAGAATGTTGCATTCTGGTGTCACTGAAGTTGGTGAAAAACACCTGTTGATTTCAGTTGATGCTGCCTGCTATATATTCTGTAATAATTTTAAAGTCACTGACAGCTCTATCCTGTAACAGGATGAGAGGTGATGGATTTAAATGAAAAGAGGGAAAATTCAGGCTGAGGTAAGGCTAAAATTCTTTACAGTGAGGGTGGTAAAACACAGACACAGGTTGCCCAGGAGGTGGTGGATACACCATCCCTGGAGACATTCCAGGCCAGGCTGGATGTGATTCTGGGCAACCTGATTTAGTTGAAGATGTCCCTGCTCATTGCAGAGGGGTTGGACTAGATGAGCTTTGAAGGTCTCCTCCAACCGAACCTGTTCCATGATTCTATATACTTGATGCTGAAAGATTAATCTTATGCTTTCCTGACTTCCCTTTCCAATATTGTATATAACAACTTAATGGTAGGCAATATTCATAGCAATAAGGATCATCCTGAGTAGAGTCAACATCTTTCATATATAAAGTCTGACTCTTTTTCTCATTGAAACTGAATTTATTACAACAGAGTGCCTGATTCGGGTTGCTGTCTATAAAATTTCTTTTTGGTATCTCATTACGACCAGGACATTGCTGGTCATAATTTGAATCATCACTTGAGTCATCATTTCTTCCTCTACAAGAAGCAGCTACTATTTATATGAAATATTGTGGGGATGGGTAGGCGACTAATTTCACAATAACATTCTTGTTTTCCTTCTCATTTTTACTAACAAAAAATCCTAAGGGTAATTTATAGCTAAGTAACATATAGTAATGTAACCTCTTTCCTCCCTCTTGTTATTCCCTCTCACGCACATCAAAAGCTGCAGTGGCTTTTTAAGCCTTACAACAGTAGTATCCAGTGATGCCAATAATAAACAATCATTTATAATGTAAATTGTAATTACAGTTATGTATAGCAACTACATAAATACACACACATCACACTGCTCTGAAGAGGCTGCATGTGAGGACTGTACATGTATATCATAGAATCATAGACTCACAGAACGGTTTGGGTCTGAAAGGACCTTAAGAACATCTAGTTCTGACCCCCTGCCATGGGCAGGGATGCCTCAAGCTGTACCATGTTGCTTCAAGCCCCATCCAACCTGGTCTTGAACACTGCCAGGGATGGAGCATTTACCACTTCTTCCAGCAACCTGTTCCAGCGCCCCACCACTCTCACAGTAAAGAGCTTCTGCCTTAGATCTAACCTGAACTTCCCCAGTTTCAGTTTGAACCCATCACCCCTTGTCCTGTTACTACAGTCCCTGATGAAGAGTCCCTCTCCAGCATCCTTGTAGCTCCTTCAGACACTGGAAGGCTGCTATGAGTTATTGTGGGTTTCTGTTACTTAACATGTGTGTGATGCAATTGTTTTCAGAGAGAATATCAGTGCCATTCTTCATAGACAGTGATGAATTAGAAACCACAGTTTATCCTGTCCTGCAGGAGAGATTAATTTTCTGATAGTAGAGTGGGGCTTCCTTGAAAACCCTGAGTGGGGGATTCAGTTTTTATTTTTTTGCTTTATATTGAAATGAATTGAACAAGCTGAAGTAATAATGCTTTCAGTAGTGTGGCTCTGTGATGGCACTTACTGTGTCATAATCACACCAAGTCTTTTCTGTAATTGTAAGTGACAGACATCGGAGACTCACAGTCATTTCAGCCTGACATTTTCAATTATTGCAGCAGTATTGATGGAAGAGGATTAAGGAGCTCTCAGATGCCAAACCCCGTTATTTCTTTATGTAGAGCTGTTGAGTTCTCATAATTCTACAGGGATCTAGCCATCAGAGCATAAAGAAGCACGCAAAAGGTCTTCATAGCAATCTTAAAGCTATAATGGACTGTCAAAATGTAAATAATCATAATTTGATGAGTATCTAATTTTACAACTTTTATTTAGCAATTTTAAGATTATGCCCTATTCTTTGAGTGACATAGTGGTTGTTAGTAATATCTTTTCAATAAGACTTAAAAATGCCAGTTACTTATCCAGGCATCTTCGACTTGTGATTCATGAGCGTGCATAGCCTAGCCCACTGAAAAGATACCCAATGTGCAATAAAATAGATTGGATATTTTTTCATCTGACATCTTCCTATCTACAATTTGCAGGCTGGTCTTTCAAGTCTTTTCAAAGAGAGATAATTCTTAAAGAGCTTTCCTGCTTTATTGTGAAGACACTTCCATGAAAACTGAGTCATGGTACATTACTGAGCTCTTTTCTAGAATTGTAGGATACTTTAAAATAAAATTATTACAGGAAAAATGGGTTTTAGTCTTTACCCTCTTCTTTTGGAGATTCTTAACATCTACCTGTAAAATTTTCTTTCTTTAATCTTAGTGTGTTCAGGAAGCTAACTCCAAGGTTTAAAATCTCAGATGAAAGAAACATGTTCTTTGTACTCGGACCTATCTGGGTTTCTTTTTCACTTTTTTAATGTGGCCTCTGTTATTTGACAACCTCTGCAAAAACCAGATCATTGTGCATTGAAGATGACCCTGAACAGATGTTGGCAAACCTCTTAACCTGAAGACTTTCCCATACTGAAGATTCTATTTCTTTAGGAGTTTAAAGTTTCACAAGAAGCCTACATGAACTTTAACACTTTGCTGAGCAAAGTTATTTCATCTTTATGAATCAAAGAAGCTGAAGTTTTTAACTATAATAGATGGACACTGAAAATGTGTCCAGAGACAAAGGAGGCGCTTAAGGAATACTGGTGTGATTCACTCAGTCGTATTTCTTTGTTAAAAATTGGATTGACTTTATTCTATTTCTTTAATTAGACCCAGAGGTGTTTCTTGAACTCTGACAGGCTTGGTGCTTTGACCACCTGCTAGGGAGCTTGTTCCACTGACTGACCACCCTTTTGCTACATAAAGCAAATACTTGTTTTTCAAGTATAGCCAAAAGACTGATATTGGTGGATTGTAACACTTGTAAGTTATACCTATCACTTTTGGGTTTTGAGAGAAATGTAGAGATAGAAATCCAACCTCACTCAAAACATAGGTCTGTTTCCTTTATAGGATGCCATAGGATTGTGAGAGTAGGGCATTAAATCAGGAAACCCAGAAGAATCATTTGTGAGAGGCAAGACTCAAAAAGAGAACTAAGAAGAGCAGAAACAAAAAAAGGATTCATAAGTAAATCAAAATGGGTAGAAAATTCTGTGCCCAAATCCTGAGCCCAGTTAATTCTGTTATTTGAATGTGTGTGTTGTGTAACTCTACTGAACATTGATCTACAATTTCAATAACAGAACACAAGATCTGTTGAGGTGCAGACAGCAAAATGGGAAGAGGACAGTCTTGTGCAAATGAAAATCAAGAGCAAGTCTCTCTTCCTATTTGCCAGTGATTGCACTCTAGGAAATGATGTGGCTCTAGGGAAACCACAGAAAAATTCTATTGAATCCTCTTTGGCCACAAGAACTAAAACCTTACTAAAGTCACAAAAGTGCAGCAGGCGTGCTTGAAGGGTAGAGGTACGTACATAGCATCGCTGACATGGAAGTGTTTTGAGAGAAATATGTTTTATAGCCACATGAAGTTTTTCCTTGGCAAGAATTTGGATTAGACCTCTGGCTGCAGTACTTGCCTATTGCATGTATTGAGCCTATTTTATAAGAGCCATCATTCTCTCACCTGTTAGCCACCGAGGTGCACTAGCATTTTGGTATATTAATTCTTGACAGTTCGAAGACCATCAAGAATCAGGCTGTTTGTTTGGCTTCTGGGTTTGCTGTGAATGATTATTATAGGTCTTTTGCTCACTCTTTTCCACTTCAATTTGTAGTTAGCTAGTGTGCCTCGATCCCAGTAATTTGTTGCTATGACTGTTCGATGCTATCTCTTGCTTTGTGTCTTCTAATGAGCTCAATAGTTCATTTTGAGCTTCTGCATCTGGTAAACATAACAAGCATGACATCTCTGTTAGTCACAGCCATGCCTGCAGTGAAGGGCACGCTGGGTTTTGAGTTTAAAATAGATTTTTCTTCTATAGTCTGTGTGCTCAAGCCTACAATAATTACTGAACAAAATGTTCTTAGACATTTGCCTGAATAGCATCAATCAATGGCACTGCTTATGAAGGAGAAAGCTATTTTTGAGGCATAAAGAGGCTATGCATATAAGCTGGCATTTACTTTCCTGCAGTAGCGATATCTAGACCTGACATTTTTGTTTTCATTTTAATCAATAGGTACGCTTTGATCAGACTGCTAAAAGCCTGTTCATGCTCCTTAGCTGCAAAACAACAGGATGGAAGGACTGCTCCCTTTTGGCCTGAAATGACATACCATTGAGTCAAGGAGAGGCATACGGTGTTACATCAACAGTCATATGGGGGTGGTTCTAATGAAAACTCTCAAAGTTCATCTCTGCAACAGAAACTGATTGAAACAGGAATAAAATCCAGGGAGAACTTTCAAATACTGATTGTAGTGGTATCGTTTATTTATCTAAGGAATAGGGATAGTCTTATTAATAAGGGCTTTGTGGAAATTCTCTAAGACTATTTTAGCCTGCAAGTTGTTCTTCTCAGGAACCCTCCTTTTAACAGGTAGAACCTTAGGCCAAGCAGCTTCTGTCAAGATTCATATGTTAGCCTTTTCTGTAAGAAGATACATGTTAAGAATATATCTTCTGGGGCCAGCTGATGCTCTTTTGCACTTTTAGTAGCCACGGGGGGAATTGGCAGAATATTTCTTTTGAAATACACTAAATTAGTTTGAGAAGCTGTAGAAGATGTAGTATCAGGAATCTGTGCTCCAGAGAGTAACAAGTCATAAAGCCACTGTGGTCATCTGGACAGAAAAGATCAGTAATTAGAACACAGTCACACAACAAGTTATTTGGAGCGACAGGTTGGGACTGCTGATCTGAAAGAACTGCCATGAGGCACACTCTTAGTTGTAAATGCAATTAGCATTAGCTGAGTTCTGGGAGTTGTCCAGACCTATAAGCCTGTTTCTGATATGCAAGTTATTCAAGACAGAAGAGGGAGTAGCTATATTCTGAGCATAGTGTACAGTTCGCCTTCTTTCCCTGAAACAAATTATCCAGTGTAAGTACTTGTTCCACAGGAAGTCCAGTTCTCTAATAAATCACAATCAGGGCAGCATAAAGAGTATTTAAAAGTTGGATAAGAATGCAAAATGAAGCAAAGAAACATAAGATGTCCAGTCCTTTCCTGGTGACACAATGAGCACCTGGGTCCGTGTGGGTTTGAACAGAGGGAGAGAGTTTCATGATTTTTTCCAGTAGATGAAAGAAGTCACCAAAGCATCATGCCTGTGTTGGGAAGCATCACGCCTGTGTTGAGTAAGTTACTGCCTCTGCCTCCCAAAGAGTCAAAGTTAGTAAATGGCAGACTAGTTAAACGAGATCTTAGACATTTGATTTCTTTCTTTCCACTTAAAAGTCAAAACAAAATTAACATGCATAATGATCAACAAAGGAGAGAGTATGAAAGTACTGTTTTAGAATCTATATAACTGAGAGGATTACAGTGGCTAAGCTTCCCTTTATAAATAACAAAAGGAGAGGTGGTATGCTTTTTTTATACCAGCACCTTCTGAAGAATCTTGCACAACAGATATGAATTGGGAAAAAAAATGCAAATAGGATTCTCAAGTGTCCTGGGTTCAGCTACAGCAGTCATTTTTCTCCTTAGTAGCTGGTGCAGGGCTGTGGTTTTGACTTTCAGCCTGGGAACAACGCTGATAACACCGATGGTTTTAGTTGTTGCTCAGTAATGTTTACTCTGACCAAGGACTTTCTCAGTCTCACGCTCTGCCAGGGCGGAGGGGAAGCCGCGAGGAAGCAGAGACAGGACACCTGCCCCAAACTGGCCAAAGGGGTATTCCATACCACAGCACGTCATGCCCAGTATAGAAACTGGGGGGAGTTACCCGGAAGGGGCAAATCGCTGCTTGGGTCGGGCTCGGTATCGGTCAGCGGGTGGTGAGCGGTTGTGTCCTCTCCCCTTGTTATTTCTCTTATCATTATTATTATTGGTGGTAGCAGTAGTGGTTTGTATTATACCTTAGTTACTGGACTGCTCTTATCTCAACCCGTGGGAGTGACATTCTTTTGATTCTCCTCCCCATCCCTCCGGGAGCGGGGTGAGGAAGAAGGGGAGGAGTGAGCGAACGGCTGCCTGGTTCTAAGATACCGGCTGGGCTTAAACCAGGACACTATGTTCCTGCTATAAAAATGTGTCTTAAGCTGAATCTGAATTTGTTATGTTGCCACCTGAGAATAAATTACTTGCAATGTAACAGAAATTGCTTTGATTATGTATGGGGAGATGGATGGAATGTTGGGTGACTTCAAACTGAGGCTTATGTGGTAGTACGAAAGTGTGCAGATGGAAATATACCACTGTGCTTTGTTTTTGCTTTTGTAGACTGAAAATCTTTGTGAAAGTAGTTCGTGTTGTGCCTTTAATTAAAAGACATTTGACGTTAACTTTCTCCTTTCTTGCTATCAGTGTGATTAGAATGTCCTCAACTTGATTTTAAGCATGATGTCGGGATCAGAGGGATATGGGGTAGAAAGAAGCAGACAACCTGACGGTCATTAAATTGATCTTGAAATGGAAGGTTCCTGTGTAGGAGAAAGTATGCTGAACTACAAGCAGGGGATTTGATAAAGAGGTCAAAGGAAGCAGGAGGAATAGACTGGTGAGCTGGTCGGAGAGCTGTGCTCTGCATTCATTATGGCATTTTGTGCAGGAACAGCAAGAGCTTTTCTTCAGATGTTCGAAAAGGATTTCTGTCTCTGTAACTAATCCATGTGACAGCCTCAGCTCACACTTTTTGTTAAGGTCAGCTCTCCAAATACTTGGACAAAGCAATACTCCAGGGAGACAGAAGGAGTGAGTTGACAAGGGGACTCTAAACTTCATGTGTATCCACTGGGTTGTGTCTGCCCTGTGGCATAACTACTGTCTCTGTGCAGACCGGGCATGTAAGTTTGTTCGCACTCCTAGGCACAGTTTTCCACACTCAAGTTTTCTTACATGTCCTTTGTCATTTTACAACTACTTGCTGGATGAATTCCATTCATTTTTGTAGCTGAGGAGACAAGACTTATGTTGTGGCTCTTCGTACAACAGAAATCTCAATGACATCAAAGGAATAGGGCTATTTAATGTCTCAGTTTACAAATGAGAAAACATTGCAATTCCAGCTGCAGTGACCTAATGAGGTTTAAATCATGGATGTGTAGACAGCACTTTTATTCCTGGACATATGTATCATTCTGCAAGAAATGCAGTATATTCTCCTTGCTAGTATTGCCAGCTGTCCTAGAGGTCAGCTTACTTTGAACTACATATTTTGTTCAGCCTGGAATATTTTATAAGTTTTCTTTTTCCTTCAGAATTTGCAGAAAAACCTGTGGGTTTTTTCCCCATCAAGTATCACCATCCCTCAGAAAAAGAAATTACTCACAGAAGTGTTTTAGTTTTGTGTATTTGGAGACATACTGGTGTGGGTTTACATATACACATAGGCACACAAATCTTCTTGAACATGCTACTAAGTTGTTGATCTTTCCATAACATTATTCTGCAATAATTATTGTATGTTTGTCTTACTTTATCCTTATATCAGTCTTTTGGGAAGTATTGTTGTTTTGGTTCAATGCTAAGAGATTCCAAGATATACATTATGATTACAGTGTCTAGATAGAGATCCATCCATTTTATTATTAATAAATTCTTTTAAGGGTCTACCTTTCTTTTTTTCTTCAGGCATTTATGAGACTTCCTTCTGCTCTCTGCCTGATCAGTGGTATCTGCTCCCAAAAGTGATTAGACTTCCCTGTTTTCCAAAGTGTGAGACACAAATGGCTTTTATACTTAAGATACTTTTAACAGTGTGAATGTTAATACCCAAGGATACTTTCAAGAAAAAAGGCATGTTTTGTTGTGCTTGAAGTTCGTGGTCCAAAGACACTCAGAGACCAAGGACTTGGAAAATTCAGTCTCATTGTGGGGAAAAAAATGACACCAACAGGGTTGTAGAGTCTTCCACATGCAATCAGAAAGTAAGGGAAGCTGTATTTAGCTTTACAGAGAGGATTTTTTTACCTACCCAATAAATGGAAATAAACATCACGAATCTTAGGCTACTGCAATTTTCATATATCACCACTGAAGTGAAATGGTGAGCACAGGTCTGCACACTGCCTGTGGCTTATTCCATCAGCTGAACCTTAGACAAACGTGACAGCTGAGTTTCTCTCTGGGCTTTCATCCTGATGCAGCTAGGGAGCAAGGGGACAGCTTTGATGTGCTTGGTGAGAATGGTATCAAGATTTCTCCTTTATGTAGAGACAAAGGTGGTCTGAGATTCAGACACAGGACAAAGACACAAAGACTGTCGTGACACAGGATACTGTCAAGCAGGAACGTTGTGGGTGCAAAGAGTTACACTGGCAGTGCCAGCAGTGGTGAGTGTATTGAGGGAAGAAGAACAGAAACCTCAACACATTGTTCAGTTATTTCATGTAGATTGAAGCATCTTTTTGAAAGTTTCCTTCTGTTATTTCAAGCTACTTTTTAAAGTGAAAGAATTGTGGGGCTACTTCTGTAACCTTGCCAAATGTTGTTAGTTTGTCTTTCTGCAGAAGTCAGGAAGCTCACACATGGTGGTGTTTCTCTAATGTAACCTGTATTCAAATCACTTTTGATTAAATCGAAAGTCAGACTGCTTCAAATTCCCACTGGATTCATCCTCAACAAACCAGATCCTGGCAGTAAGTTTTCTTTCTTTTCCTCACTTCTTAAGCAAGGGATGATGGCCCGAGGACATCACAGTTTAGTCACCTTTATTCCTTTCTCTCATGAGGTGTTCTGTTTTGTTTTGATTTTCAGGATAAGATATGACACAGTGTGAATACTGCCAAAGCATATATATCAGTTATTTGCTGTACCCTAAAAGGATATAGTGTTTCTAAAAGACACTCACTTCTCAGTGGTATGCCTATCCAAAAAGAACAAAACATTCCAGTTTCCTCTACAATTAGTTGTCTGTTATGCCAAAAAACATTACCATATTTCTTGTATTCTCTTTTCTTGGCTGTTACTGAAATACAGACATTGAGAGATTACCCTTTTTCTTGGCTTGTTATCTATATGCTTTGTTGAGCATGGGTTCTACCATCCCACCGGGTATGACTGGTTCTCTATGCAGACAAACAGAATAGAGAAGGCCACTGTATTCTTTCAGATTTGGTTTTGTGATTTCCTTTTCTTGCTTTTGATGCCATTCTGTTCCGTATGCATATAATCTGTCTTCATTTGATTACTGTTTGACAATGACTTCTATGGAGAACAGTCTCACATGCTTACACATTATGGTTTTGCTCTGAATGCTTCTTTTTTGAATACAGGAAAAATATAAGACTATGCAACTGTTGTTATTTTTCCTCTGAATTTTGCATTGTCAGATCACTAGTATGTACCTAACATACAGTTCTTCAGACTGCTGAAGAACAAACCAGCATAGGTGATAATAAATGTAGCTAACAGATTTTATTAGATATTAAGGTAATATACTATGCTTGAGGACCTTACTCACTGCCCTCCTCTGCTGAAGTGCTTGTGTGATTAAGACTCTCAACAGCTTGAATTGGGTGACCAAGGATTACATTTACTACAGTACTACATCTCTTCCTTATGCAGTACCACTAACAAAAAAGATGTGTCCTGTCATACTTCTATGCTGAAAGGGGGAGAAGTGGGGGGAGAGGTGAGAGAAGGGAAAACCCCAGACTTTGAAAGGAAGAGATTTGATCTATTGTAGCCTCAGGCAGCAGTGATGTATATTCAGCAATTTGTGAGTGCTTTACTGACTTCTTCATTATTCAGTAGAAAAAAACCCCATACTCATTTTTGCAAGTGCTACATCGACACTTCTTGCAGGTATTTCTAGGAATGTCAATATAGTATTTCACCTTAAATGTATGCCATTTTCAATATGCATTACTACCAAAACAAATCCAAATGGGGCTCCTTCTATTGTATACTTACACTACACATCTCTTTAATCTGTTCCTTTAATCAAGCTTTGAACTCAGAGAGTGTGTGTCAAGGTTAGTGGAAGAACAAAGTGTTAGGGCACCACTGCTATAATGCTTTGCAGTTTAAAGAACATTGAAGTAATTTATGTCTTTCAAGTCCTGCTACTAGAAGAAAAGCAAGTGTAGAACTGTTAAACTTTTTTCCTCATCCAAGAGGGACTAACTCCCACATTCAGATCTGTTTCGGGTCACTGGCTTAAGTTCGTAGTACATTGTTCACATAAAAATCTTGAATGAGAAGTTCTCTGACCATGATGGAAGGTCCCAGGGAATAAACTTGTCTGTTGGCCTGTACCCTTAATCTGGTGTTTTGCATATTATCAGTCACAAGAACCACATCCTTCTGACACATCATAAGTGGACTTTAATCATGGAAAACAGTTCTTTCCTATTTTCATCTTGTAATGACTTCAAGTTCCCGATCTTGGATGTCTTGCTCTTTAGAGGGGCATATCAACAGTGTAAGAATCAATTTGGACCGTTAACTTAGAACCTTTTGGGGTTGGTGTGGGTTTTTTTTGGCTGGTTTGGGAAGTTTTGACTAGGAAGAATAATTAAAGTCTCTGTTTTGCAGTCAAGCATGTTTAGAAGAGATATTTAATATCTTTGGTTTCATTTCCATTGAAGTTAATTATAATTCTGAGGCTAAGCTTCCTTTTAATTTTTAGTTGCTGAACAGCAAAAGGTGGACACAGTTCATAGTGTCTTACCTTAGAATTGCTGCCAGAGAAAGGTATTTTGAATGAATCTCCTGTTTGTTGTTATCCAGTGCCTTTCCAAAGCCTGTTCTTTAGAAGTACAATTATAGAACAACGATAATGTTCATCTGGAGTTTGTGGGATTCTTTGTGTTTAAACTCAAATTAAACAGAACTTGATAGCAGATGTTTGAAATTCAGTTTCATTTCTCTGAGTCCTCTTGGGCTGCTACTAGTCAGTGACAATCAGGAATAGTGCTGCATATGTCAGGTTTGCCTGCAAGGGCCCTGATGTTGCTTCCAACAATAAAATATAAGTGCTGTGACTTTTATTTTGTTAAAAGCTAGTCACAGTTCAGAATAACACAGTTACAGTGTCTTCTTGCTACCTCTATTGTACCTATTCTATTACATGGCCAAGACAGCTTTCTGTCATCTGTACCTTGATGAATACCTTTGAATCTAGAGCTAGAAAGCTACTTTCAAGTGTCATCATTGGTTTATTATGCAACTCTT
The DNA here is from genome assembly GCF_000696875.1 of Nestor notabilis. Lineage (NCBI taxonomy): Eukaryota > Metazoa > Chordata > Aves > Psittaciformes > Psittacidae > Nestor > Nestor notabilis. Next base: position 44,332 of record NW_009935985.1, read on the forward strand.
TCATAGATGTGAAACCACATATAAAATACCCCTCACCTCTGATTGTTTAGTACATTTAATCTTTATCTTGTCTTTCTCTGTACATTTACTTTGACAGGGGTCTTCTGATCTTTCCTCTTCTTCATAAATGCTGGCTTCACATTAGGGTCTGGTCTGTGCATCTTCTTAGGATTGCTATAGAGCAAAGAAAATTATTGAATGAAAAGTATTTAATGTGATTTTGGGATTTCAGATAAATGAAATATTTCGATTTCATCTTCTTTGAGCTTATTATGATTTGAATATTTGGATGACCATTGGAGTGTTGCGTTTTCAATATAATGTATTTTTAAAGTAACAATTTAAAATTATATTCATATAATTTCAATTATATGGATTAAATGTAAAATATTCTATATTGTATCCTCAACATAAAAAGGACATGGAGCTGTTGGAGCAAGTACAG
>NW_009935985.1:44935-52194 GCF_000696875.1 Nestor notabilis
AGTGGTAGGACAAGGGGGAATGGCTTTAAACTTAAACAGGGGAAGTTTAGATTAGATGTAAGGAAGAAGTTCTTTACAGTGAGGGTGGTGAGGCACTGGAATGGGTTGCCCAAGGAAGTTGTGAATGCTAGAACCCTGGCAGTGTTCAAGGCCAGGTTGGACAGAGCCTTGGGCGACATAGTTTAGTGGGGGGGGGTGTTGGAACTAGATGATCTTAAGGTCCTTTCCAACCCTAACTATTCTATGATTCTATTCTATTATTCTATAGACTTGCTAGTTATATATAACTGCTAGTTATATATGAACTACTGCTAGGAGTTCACTTCTGTTCAGTTACAGTAGTTAGACTGAAACAAAGAAATTAAAAAAGTAAAACCCTTTATGTTGTTGCTCCTGTTCCCCAACTATTTGAGCATCTTCACTTTTTTCATACAGAGGGGAGTCTGCATCGAATATCTCTTGAGTATTAACATAGGCTTCTTTGAAATTGCTATTCTGTGGACCTTTATAGGAGAAAAACTTGATTGCCTAAATGTTTATAAAAAGTGAATAAGAAAAGGATAGATGGATGAAAGAAATTATTTAAGATTTCATGTGGAATGTGTGAATGAAAAATAGCGTCATACATTTTGGCCGTAGTTCCTATTCCTCTTGACCAAATACTTTCCAAAAGAAAGCCTTGTTCTTTTGATTGTGATAGGAACCCATAAAATACCTTTGGTTTTGCTACTTGTCTACTATTCCCCTAATGTTTCTCTACATTGTTTTGTAGGAATTAGCAGTAGCAGAAATATTGCATGTCATTTTGTTCATGCTCGTCTTGATTGCATTTTTCTGAGAATTGGGAAAAAAGAAGAAATGTGTCCAGTATTCACTGCTACAGCAAGAACTGCAACACAGAAGGACATTCTAAGAAATCTTCCTACATTTCAGAATATACAGTCACCACCTTTGTTAAGAAGTAAAAAATAGTAGGAAATGCAAGTCACGTATCCTTAAGAAGAAACAAAACAAAACCATGCTGCATTAATGAGAGATATATATTATTTATATACACACACATATAAGCAGCTCTTAACTAAAAGCTACAATAACTAGAGAAGTTTCAGACTTAAACTATATATCCCTCCTCCTCTTCCCTCTACTATTTGTCTGCTCTTCTGCTATACAGAAGGACTGCTATGATTGGTTTTAAAGCACCTGGAAACCCTTCCAAGACCTGTGTAGTCAGCTGAGGTTTAATTAATTACAGCTAATTGGTTCACCAGGTAACAAACAGTTAATGCTTACATGCTGTGGGGTTGTGGGTGTTTAGATGGGGCTTAGGAAGAGGGTGGGTAGGTTGGTTTTTAAGTTAGTTATGGCATGAATTCAGTTAGGTGCTTTCTATGTTCATGAGGTTCATGATATTTAGGGCATCAGAATTATGTAAAGATGAGTTTTCTATTGAAATCCCAACCTTTTATAACTCCTGTCTTCAGTTTCCTAGATCTTCTTTTTAATGTGCAGTAGTCAGTAATAAAAAATTGCTTATTGAATTATTATTTCAAGGAATTTCTCATTAAAATAAATTCTGAGCATACAAGTGTTTTACAAGGGAAGCCAGAGTAAATTAAGAAGGGCTTCTTTTGTATTACCTCTGATGGGCTTTTCATTGTTTAATAATTTATAGCTGATGCAATAGAGATAAATCGACTTTAATCTTTCAGTGATTCATGTGATAAAGTATAGAAACCAACTTAATGGGAGAGCATATGAAAATATGAATTCTACCTTTCTCAAGGGAGTTAATGTGAAGGATTCAGACCTGTATCTTCTCTTGGGACAAGTAAGTAAATGGTATTTTGTAGAGTAAGATCGTTCTCTTACAGTATAAGTTTTCTTTCTGCGTTTCTGTCTGATTTATCTGGTAACAGTAATATGAATTTCTAATGAACATTATGGGTTTGGGGTTTTTTCACTGATAGAACTTTTTCTTAAAAATGAAGTGCTAAGGAACCCACTTTTTTACTGCTTTTATTCACAATTTGTTGGGTTTTTTTTCTATTAAAACCTTTTCTTTTATTACTAGATGGATCGTTTCCCCCAATTTTTCTTGATCCCCCAATTTTTTGTATCTTGGTCTGATAGCATTGTTTTACTTGTATTCCTTTTGTAGATATTTAAGGATGAAGTACTTTTCTACCCTTCTTAAGCTAAACTCGTGGAACCCCAGCAATCTTATAGTCTTAAATTGCTAATGCAGGATAGACAACAGTTGTTTTCAATCCTATAATCTTTCACTAGTTCTTTCTATTTTATCACTGCATGATTTATTATTTTTTAAACTGTGGACTTTAGTTCATTATTTCAGGCAAGTTTAGGTTAAATGCCAAGCGGATGTTGAAATGTGGGTGCTAATTTTTACTGACGTGTGGAAGACATCCAAAGATAACTCCAAAATGGTTTATCTGGTGTTTGACCTATTCTTAGAAAGACAACCTTTTGTAGCAATTCCTAGTAAACTACTTTTTCAACAGTTTATGCAGCAGCATCCAACTCTTCTTTGACAAGCTTCTGCCTAATGTGAAACAAGTTTGTGCAGTTAGGAAGAGTTGATGGCATAAAGTTATCTGAAACTTGCCATTCTGAGTCCAAATCAAGGCAATCTTAAAAATATGGCAATGTTACAGTCAGGTTCTTATTTCTGATGAGCGTAACACTGAACTCTGGACAGAAAAAAGACTTCAAGGATGAAAAGTGATAATTATGTTATGTCAAATAACCTGTAACTATTAAGAATAATTGCAAAGAATGTGGTGCAAATCTGTCCTAACCATGGGTGGGTTTGGAGCTTACATGGGATTACCTTCTTCATATTTCATGTGGTCTTTTAATATCAATATAATAACAAAATTAAGTATATAAATCAAAAGATGTTTAACAAAAATTAGGGCTTTGAGCATCCTGGTCTAGTGGAAGGCATCCCAGCCTAGTTGGAACTAGGTGATTAAAGGCAGGAAAATGTATTTATCCAAAATGCTCTACATTCCTTTTGTATATGCGTATGAGTTTTTTCTGAAAGAGTGCTGTTCTTGCTTTTTATTTAGCTGAGATTTCCATGTAGGTCAGAGGAATTTTCAAGCTGTATATATGTGTATATGCCTGCGAGGCTGAGAAGACCTTTTTCTCTTCTGAAGGCTGTAGAACATTGTAGCTTTCCTAAATACTAGCACCAGGAACACATGAGACTTTTTCTTCTCTTTCCTCTCCAGTTTACACATACGTGCACTTCATTTGACTCTGTCTCTGTATGCTGTGTAAGTTTTCCTAAATCTTTGGTTTCATAGATTGTTGGTGTGACAGGGTATGATTTTCATAGAATCACAGAATGGTTTGGGTTGGAAGGGACCTTAAGATCATCCAGTTCCAAACCCCTGCCATGGGCAGGGACGCCTCACACTAGAACATGTTGCCCCAAGCTCTGTCCAAACCGGCCTTGAACACTGCCAGGGATGGGGCATTTACTACTTCTTTGGGCAACCTGTGCCAGCACATCGCCACCCTCACAGTTTGTAACTTATCAGAATAAATAAGTTGAAAAGGGAAACCTTATCAGGAAATTTACAGCACATTTGAGTACTTAATTAATCTCTTATTAATTGTAGCTGTTTGTTTTCACAGTAGAATGTGATAGTTTGTAAACTAACTGTGGTTCTGTGTACTGAGATTTGTTTTGCACGTGATAGTTTGTAAACTGTCTGTGGTTCTGTGTACTGAGATTTGTTTTGCAGGGAATTAAATTACAGTCACTGAATTTATTGCTTGTCATAAAATGTAGTTCCTTGGTTCAACAAACTTGACACTTTCAGGAGAGGATGAAAAAAAAACCCCAACAGATTTTCCCTCTTAACAGAGGGTTTGAGGTTAAGATGGACTTCGGCAGAGCTAGTTATGTACTTATCTGCATCTAAAGAGGAAAAGTAGAAGTAAAAAGGAAGTAAAAATTGTTAAAGAGGCCAAAAAATGGCATTTTGACCCACAGCATAGTGTTCTAAACATATCAGTAAAGGCTTAATTCTCTTTTCCTAACTACCAGTTGGAAAGATAAAGAATTCCAGTGGAGTCATTGGAGTTACATCTGCAAACCTATATAATTACTTGTTTAAATCCCATCTTGCTCTTCATTGACAACCTGCTCTGTGGAGAACCAGAATGCAGTAGAAAGAGATGTAATCAGTCACTTCTGGAATGCATTCGCAATATGAAGAGGGAGGTTGTACGCATCTTTGAACTGATGGGTTTAGCTTGCACAAATAGTAATGGAAATGGAATTCCAAAGAAATAAACACAATTACTTGTAATCGATGAAATTAAAATGGAAATATGTAAGTATTAGTGATAGATGTATTTGCACATTAATTCATTTATGGATTTCCAGAACTTATGGACTTCTGTATAGTTTCTCTGACTGGTTCAGACTAAGTAATGCAACATGTTTGTTTTTTTTAATGTTACTGAAGGATTCAGAATTACACCAATTACAATACATTTTCTTAAGTATTTGGAAGAATAATCGTCTTTGAGAATAGAAAAATCAGTCAATGATCAGTTCACTGAGGTTTTTGAAAAGCTGAAAACCAGATTACAGCTAAGTAAATAACATGCAAAGAAAAATTAATATCTGATTTAGGGCATGCATAATGCTTTCTCTTCTGAAACTTTAAAAAGGAGAGTATTATTTGCTTTTGTAATGCTCATTTCTTTACCATTTGCTCTGTTGTTAGGGAAGGAAATATTGTTATAATTATTTAAGTATCAGAAATTGAAACAAGGCTTTTTGCAGACTCGACTTCTGTGTTGTTCTTGACTGCTGTGTTCTTAATCTTTCTTGTGTTCAGTAGTTATTAATGTCTTGCTTATAAAATTACTTATTCTGAATTGAGCTAATCCAACCTAGTACAAGACCAGCCTGAATAGTATCTTCTTATTTCTATTCATTACCATTTCAAGAAAGTGATGAGTGAAGTCAAAGTCTAAAGATATGTGAACACGTAGGGTAGTAAGTTGGAGAAGAGGTTTATGTAATATGAAATCATTTACACAGCTTTATCTGTGGTGATCTGTCAAAATTAAAATTTTTCTACTCAAAACCTTGGGGTTTAAAGTTTTTGTCCAGCTGTGGATTTTGACTAAAGACTAAATGGGTTCTTTTTAATGAAGAAATCTGTACCAGAAAGCTTTGCAAAATCTGCCGTGTTGTTATGTAAAAGTGGGGTGGGGATCACAAAAAATGTAGGTAGGAGTCTTTATGCCCCAAGACACCATTTAAATAGTGCTTTTTCAGGAGAATTGATTGAGTTGAGATAAATAGACTCCTACATCTCCAGAGTATGAGTCAGAACATTTGAAATGAGGCTCCTGCTCACAGTTTTTTTGGGAGATGATTTTTTTCCTTTGAGAAAGTGTAGGAGCCAAGAAGGTCATCCTTTGATCTTGAGAATCTACCTCGCTTTCCCGCATTGTATGTAATGAATTTTCCTGGCAGCCAAACTCAGCCTCAAGGAATTGAAGCACTCACCAGTTCCCTTTGCAAGTGACAAAACTGCAAACATTGTTCAAATCCAGGCTGTTCTGTGACATCAGAAGATGACTATGTCCTAAAGACATGGAAATCTATAGGAATAACCCATTGTACATGCACTATCATACTTTATAGTGCTACTTTAAAAGATTCAATTTTGGTTGCTAGAAGCTTGGTTTTGGAAGAAAGTAATGCTACCATTGGTATACATTCAAACTCAAACAGTTCATAAAGAGTAATGTTCCTTTCTCTAATCTGAATGAAATAGATTGAGGATTGTTAAAAGCTCCCTCACTACATAGTGGAAAATGTATGTGACATTGTGACAATACTTGTAATAGTTTTGTAACCCCATGGCTTGCATCTTACCAATTTATACTTGTTGAATGAATCAGCCTCTCCTATGAAGACAGGCTGAGAGAATCGGGCTTGCTCTTCTGGAGAGGAAAAGGATCTGGGGAGACCTTAGAGCAGCTTCCAGTGCCTAAAGGGGCTACAAGAAACCTTGAGAGGGGCTTTGGAAGAGGGTCTGTAGGGACTGGCCAAGGGGAATGGTTTTAGCCTGCCAGAGGGGAGATTGAGATGAGCTCTGAGGCAGAAGCTCTTCCCTGTGAGGGCGCTGAGGCGCTGGCACAGGGTGCCCAGAGAAGCTGTGGCTGCCCCATCCCTGGCAGTGTTCAAGGGCAGGTTGGACACAGGGGCTTGGAGCAACCTGCTCTAGTGGAAGGAACCCTGCCCGTGACAGGGGTTGGAACTGAATGAGCTTTAAGGCCCCTTCCAACCCAGTCCATTCTATGATGAAATGTAAATGGTTACTAGAAGGAAACTGTAATGCTAGGATATTAATTGTTTCAACAAATAACATTGTTTTCCACAGTTCCATGATTTAAGATTATAGTAACAGAAAAACATTTAAAGCTCTTGAAAGACACTCAAGGAAATTTTGTGTCAAGTTGGCAATACTCTTGCCTAAAGGTTAGAATGCATAGCCATTAAAAAGAGTTGTTTTGTGATTTTGGTTGGATTTGTTTTAAAAACAAAAAAAAAACCAAACCAACCAAAAAAACCCAAAACCAAACCAAAAACCAACCAACAAAAAAAAAAAAACAAACCAAAAAACAAAACTTTAGGAATAGAGAGCAATCAGTAAGGTCATTTATGATAATTTAATATGAGTTATACAGTATCTTGTTGAACCTACTAAGAGATAAAATGCATATGAATAGAATTAAATTCACTTTTGTCCAGTTCTAGGGTTTCACTGCATTTCCTTATAGATGTCAAAGCCATTCCCTGAAATAGGGAAACACTTTTGGGAAACATCGATGATGTATATAGAAATGCTTCTGGTAATTCAGAAAGCGTTCCTAGTTTATGTGTCACTCTCACTTATGAAAGATAACTCCTGTAAGACAACAGCTACAAGAAAAAACAATCACAGTGATACAACATTTTTAGTCATACATGAAGAGAACGTATTTAAAAACTCTTCAAATAATACATGGTATAAAGCATCGGTTCAGAAATGCATTGAACACACACTTTACTACTTTCCTGGAATTGTGGACTAACTTTGAGGTTTCATTGGGTGAATATAACTAGAGATGATCAAAAGAGGAATAGTTTTCCATTGGCCAATGTGGTTTCACTTAGAATCATAGAATTGTTAGGGTTGGGAAGGACCTTAAGATCATCT
>NW_009935986.1:0-2947 GCF_000696875.1 Nestor notabilis
CCCTCGGGGTGCTTGTACTGGTGGGTGATGTCGATGCGGGCGGTGGAGCCGGGCCCCAGGGTGCTGATGCGGCGCCCGATGGCGCCTTCCTCCACGTGCACCACCGAGAAGGTGCCGTTGGGCTGGCGCTGCCAGTACACCTTGTCGCTGTTCACCTGCGCCCCCACAGCCCCGGGTGGCCCCTCGTTACGCTCAATTAGCCCTTTATTAGCCTCAATTAGCCACTTATTAGCGTCTATTACACCCATTAGAATCATTTAGCCCTTTATTAGCCTCGACTAGCCACTTATTAGCGTCTATTAGCCACGTATTAGTGTCTATTAGCCACTTATTAGGTCAATTAGGACCTTATTGACGTCAATTAACCATTTATTAGCGTCAATAAGCCATTTATTAGCTCAATTAGAGCCTTATTAGCCTCGATTAGGCCCCTTATTAGCCTCAATTTGCCATTTATTAGCACAATTAGCTACTTATAAGCCTCAATTTGCCATTTATTAGCACAATTAGCCCCTTATTAGCCTCAGTTAGCCATTTATTAGCGTCAATAAGGCATTTATTAGCTCAATTAGACCCTTATTAGCGTCAATTAGCCATTTATTAGCGTCAAATAGTCCGTTATTAGGTCAATTAGGACCTTATTAGCGTCAATTAGCCCTTTATTAGGTCAGTTAGACACTTATTAGCGTCTATTAGCCACTTATTAGCGTCAATTAGTCATTTATTAGCGCCAATTTACCATTTTTTAGACGCACTTAGCCCATTATTGGACTCAATTAGCCGTTTATTAGCTCAGTTAGCCCCTTATTAGCGTCACTTAGCCGTTGATTAGCGTCAATTAGCCTTTTCTTATGTCAATTAGCACTATATTAGGTCAATTACCCCATTATTAGCCTCAATTAGCCCTTTATTAGCTCAATTGGCCATTTATTACCTCAATTAGCACATTGTTAGCCTCAATTAGCCCCTTATTAGCCTCTATTAGGCCCTATTAGCCTCAATTAGACGTTTACTAGGTCAATTAGCCATTTATTAGCCCTTTATTAGCCTCAATTCGGCCTTTGTTAGGGCAATTAGCCTTTTATTAGTGCCATTTAGCCCTTTATTAGGGCAATTAGCCCTTTATTAGCGTCAAATAGCCTCAATTTGCCATTTTTTAGCCACTGTTAGCCGTTCATTAGCCTCAGTTAGACCCTTATTAGCCTCAATTAGCTCTTTATTCGGGGATTTAGCCCTTTATTAGACTCAATTAGCCCTTTATTAGCCTCAATTAGCCAATTATTAGCGTCAATTAGTCATTTATTAGTCCCTATTAGCCATTTATTAGCCCAATTAGCCCCTTATTAGCCTCAATTACTCCCTTACTAGCCTCATTTAGCCCTTTATTAGCGTTAATTATCCCCTCCTTACCCTTAATTAACCCCCATTAGCCTTAATTAGCCCCTCAATGGCGCTACTCAACCCTTACTCGCCTTAATTAGCCCCTAATTAGCCTCGATTAGATCCCAATTAGCGCAAATCAAACCCTGGTCAGCGTTACCGGGACCCCCCTTGGCCTTAATTAGGCCCTAATTAGCGCTAATTAGCCCTAATTAGCCCCTACCTCAGCGAACACGAAGGGGGTGTCGTACTTGAGGAAGACCTCCCCGTTCTTCACCGCCTCCACCGAGCAGGGCCCGCAGCAGAACAGCCCTGTATGGACCAGTATGGACCAGTATGGACCAGTATGGAGCAGTATGGACCGGTATGGACCAGTATGGACCGGTATGGACCAGTATGGACCGGTATGGAGCAGTATAGACAAGTATAGACCAGTATAGGCAAGTATAGACCAGCGTAGACCAGTATAGACCAATATAGACCTGTATAGACAAGTATAGACAAGTATAGACCAGTATAACCAGTATAGACCAGTATAGACCAATATAGACCAGTATAAGCAGTATAGACCACTATAGACCTATATAACCAGTATAGACCAGTATAGACCAGTATAGGCAAGTATAGACCAGCGTAGACCAGTATAGACCAATATAGACCTGTATAGACAAGTATAGACAAGTATAGACCAGTATAACCAGAGTATAGACCAGTATAGGCAAGTATAGACCAGCGTAGACCAGTATAGACCAATATAGACCTGTATAGACAAGTATAGACAAGTATAGACCAGTATAACCAGTATAGACCAGTATAGACCAATATAGACCAGTATAGACCAATATAGACCAGTATAGACCAATATAGACCAGTATAGACCAATATAGACCAGTATAGACCAATATAGACCAGTATAGACCAATATAGACCAGTATAGACCAATATAGACCAGTACTATAGCCCAGTATAGACCAGTATAACCAGTATAGACCGGTATAGACCAATATAGACCAATACAGACAAGTATAGACCAGTATAACCAGTATAACCAGTATAGACCAGTATAGACCAATATAGACCAGTATAACCAGTATAGACCAGTATAAGCAGTATAGATCCGCTGCTGGTCTCCTGGGGGGTGGCGTCCACAACCTGCCACCCATCGTGGCCAGAGGGGAGGTCGGGCCTCTTCATCCAGCAGTCGTTCCACACGTGGAAGTTCCTGTATGGACCAGTAGGGACCAGTATGGACCAGTATGGACCAATATGGACCAGTACCACATGGAGACAGTGTTAATGGGCTCTATGGGCTTCCTGACCCCTAAAAACCCCATAAACCCCCCCAAACCACCCCAAACCCCCCCTAAAACCCCAAACCAGTATAGACCAGTATGGACCAGTATGGACCAATATGGACCAGTACCACATGGAGACGGTGTTAATGGGCTCCATGGGCTTCCTACCACCTAAAAACCCCATAAACCCCCCCAAAACACCCCAAAACCCCAAACCAGTATAGACCAGTATGGACCAGTCTGGACCAGTATGGACCAGTACCACACGGAGA
>NW_009935986.1:3307-3643 GCF_000696875.1 Nestor notabilis
CCAGGGCCACGTGGAGATGGTGTTAATGGGCTCCATGGGCTTCCTACCACCTAAAAACCCCATAAACCCCCTCCAAAACACCCCAAAACCCCCCCAATACCCCAAACCAGTATAGACCAGTATAGACCAGTATGGACCAGTATGGACCAGTGCCACGTGGAGATGGTGTTAATGGGCTCCATGGGCTTCCTACCACCTAAAAACCCCATAAACCCCCTCCAAAACACCCCAAAACCCCCCCAATACCCCAAACCAGTATAGACCAGTATAGACCAGTATGGACCAGTATGGACCAGTACCACATGGAGATGGTGTTAAGGGGCTCCATGGGCTTCC
>NW_009935986.1:3883-4619 GCF_000696875.1 Nestor notabilis
CTGGACCAGTACCAGACGGAGTCGGTGTTGAGGCGCTCCATGGGCTTCATGCTCTCGTCCAGGTAGATGTCGGTGGTGAGGGACACGTCGGTGTCATGGGCCGAGTTGTAGTTGGTGACCGTGCGGGTGGGCAGCCCCAGGCACCGCAGCACTGCGGGGACCAGTATGGACCAGTAGAGACCAGTATGGACCGGTAGGGACCGGTAGGGGCCCTTAAGGGGCCTTATAAACCCGGGGGGCACATATAACCCAATATAACCCATATATAGCCCAATATAGCCCCATATAACCCAATATAACCCATATATAGCCCAATAATACCCATATATAGCCCCATATAGCCCATCTATAGCCCCGTATAACCCATATATAGCCCAATATAGTCCAATATAACACATCTATAACCCCATATAACCCATATATAGCCCAATATAACCCCTATATAGCCCAATATAACCCATACATAGCCCAATATAGCCCCATATAACCCATACATAGCCCAATATAGCCCCATATAACCCATATATAGCCCAATATAGCCCCATATAACCCAATATAACCCATATATAGCCCAATATAGCCCCATATAACCCAATATAACCCATATATAGCCCAATAATACCCATATATAGCCCCATATAGCCCATCTATAGCCCCGTATAACCCATATATAGCCCAATATAGTCCAATATAACACATCTATAACCCCATATAACCCATATATAGCCCAATATAA
>NW_009935987.1:0-1339 GCF_000696875.1 Nestor notabilis
TTTAGACAATCAGTTTATGTTAACTTCGTGTGTGGTGGAGGAGGTTTGCTTTATGCTGAAAATGAGGTGGTGGTGCTTTTATTTCTAACCACTAGCATTGGGTAACTTGGAAAGTGTCTTCTCATTTCCTTGGTAAGCCAAATTTTAGTTGTAAAGGATTTTTTTTTTGGAAGGTCATGAGTGAGATTATGATTCACTTTAACACTTTGACTGTCATAGTTACTGTCCATCAAGTTACAGTTTTATTAAATGAGTAAAGAATCCTATCTGGTGTATTGCCAAACTGCAATATGCACATTTCTTAGTTCTACTGGGAGATGTTTTGAACTATGCTTTTTGCTTGCCAGCTGCTGCCACCCTCGAGTTTGCCCATCCTCTAGACACTACAGCAAGGGGAAACACTAAGATAATTGTTTACCTAGGCTGAATTAGTTGCATATTTGGTCAGTCAGTATGGTGACTTTTTTAAGCTTTTAGTAATGCAGGCAGGGGTTAGTTCTTGTTCAGCTGTTGATACCCAGTCTGCCAGTACAGAGATGTGCTAGGAACCTTCATGGTAATAACTCTTGGTGCAGGTAGTAGTGGACATAAGATCACAAATTACAGCTTCGAGGAAGGGAGGAGCTGCTCTGCCAGGCAGGAGTACAGTAAAATTTTCCAGTAGTAAGACCTTGTTTATATTGGAAAACTCTGGGAATTTATCCCTTAGGACAAATGCGTTAGGTTTAGTCTGTATCGCTGCAGACCACCTGTCTGGAAGATCAGATTACACTGAAAAAGATGTTGAAACTAACTTTTGGATCTAGATTTCAATTATTAGGACTGTTTATGAGTTACATTTTGATGTACTGAAAGTTTTTTATATGAGAATTACTGACAGAACTGTAAGGAACATAATTCAGGGGTTTTTTTTTAGTCAATATTGTACTCTGTTTTTAACAGCCACACTTGAGTACAAGTTACAAAAATTAAGTATCAACTCAGAACCACGTTTATGGTGGCATATATCAAATTTCACACTTTCAGCTTGTGAGAACTTGAGCACTTGATGAACAACTTTGTATATCTCTGGTAGATGGCTCTCTTTCCCCAGAGCTGATAGGAAGCCAAAGTCTATCATAATACAGCAGTCACAGAGTATGTTGTATTTACGCAACACTGAGGTATCTTTTGCCGTCATTTAGGACTGCTTCATAGTTTTATTGTAAAATTTGAGCTAATAGAGTAAATATGCTGGCCATGTTTCATTCCTCTGACCACCTCTGTATCATACTCTTAGAAACCTTCCTAAACCATTTGTAAGTGCTGCCTGAAACAGAAGTGTTGCTGTACGCTCTTC
>NW_009935987.1:1370-6162 GCF_000696875.1 Nestor notabilis
GCCGCAGCAACCTCTAGAGCGCAAAGTAATTTTGGATATGGTTTCTTACAATTATGTTGTCAAGCTTAACTAATTTTATGTAGAAGATAAATTACAAGTTTGTCAGTAGCCGTGAACAGAGCAGTGGTAATAATTAACCCTACTGACAGTAGTAAGCATTCTGAACAGCATTATTTAGAGTCTGAACTATAGATAGGACAATGCAGTGATTTTTTTCAGAAAACAGATTTTCAGGATTCTGAGAGGCAACAAAAGGCTTTGCATAACCCTCTAAAATTGTCTCTGTAGACATCCAGTGAACACTTAATTTTTTGGATTTTTTTTTTTGCTTGGGAAGGTGTAAAAAGAGAGCCGTTGGATTTCTTCTGCTGTTGTGCTCAGAAACGTGGATGGTAGAGTAGAACAGTAACAAGGTAGACTTTTAAAGTTTGGAATGCATTTTCATGTTTGAAATGCTTGTATCCAGCTAACGGATTCACTGGAGATTGTTTACAAGGAGGTTTAGACTTGCATGTTGTGTAGTGGAAAAAATTGGTCAGTTCTTTCCAGAGTATTAGGTCAGTTTGATTAAATTGTTCAGAAAATACTGTAATTGGAGAATTCTGAACATTTCCCTGGTGTATCCACAGAGGCATACTGAGTGTGCCACAGCGGTTGGTTCTTGCAGTGTGATCTGTCAGTGTTTTAAAAATGCAGTTTGATCTCATCTGCTCAGGTAGAACCAAGCTACGGGCACAGTCAGGGGATTAATGTTTATGACTCCATTTCTCAAGATGAGTTTTCCTTGGAGGCCCTAAAACAATAATTTAAAATATAAAAAATAAACGTTATTCTCCTTGTGCTCTCTTAATCGTATTGCACCAAGTTAGCGAGTGACTTTACATCTGTAAGGGAGTAACAGATACTTTCAGGTAAAGTTACATCAAAATGATATTTTGGAAGTCCGTTTCCAATAGTTAATGGTGATAATAGACATTGTTTTGCTATATTTAAGGCAAATATTCTATGGAAATGAATCTTACGGATGCTTGCGGTGCATCTCTCTGCCAGGCTACTTCCTCAATATCTCTTCCTCCTCAAGTTTTAACCCTTTTAGTCATGTTTGTTGTAGTGGGAATGAGAAACTGCGAAAATAGAGTAGGTCTGTGAAAATCTACATTTGCTCAGGAAAGATAAGTCTAGATAAAGTGCCAGTGCTGCAGGAGAGGCTGTAATGTGAATTGAACTGTTACCGGATAGATGGGCTTGGCAATGAGCATCCGTACATTAGCCAACTAAGAAACATTTTTGAGATCACAATCTGACACTGCACAGGCTCCCTCTTGCCCAGCTGATAAACAAGGGATGTGGCAAAGAACTGTAGAAGGGTCTAGAGAACCCAGATAAATTCCTGAAGCTGTGGTAGCAGTGGGGAGTGTAAAAGGATGGAGGGCACAACTCAGAAGTCCAGGCTTCATCCTCCTGTTTGAAGTCCTTAAACCCCTTAATTCTGAGTTAATTTGCAGAGAGAAAGAGGGGAATTAAAAACTTTACCTATGCAGTATTTAAGAATGTGGTTTAGGCCTTTTAAACAGAGAAATATGAAGATAACTGATTTCCACTGTTCTGCCTAATCAGGAGTAGCCTCTTCTGTTCAATTAGTGTTTTGTGCCTCAGGGAAGTTTGTGTCGTTGGTCAGCCCCATGTTTTATTGTGTCTTCTGAACAGCTGGAGCTTTACTGCTTGCTTTTTCTTTTTTTTTTTCTTTCTTTTTTTTTTTTTTTATTCTCTGTTCATTTTGTCAGTGTCATCTGTAATGCCATTTAAAAAATAAATCTGTCACTTTATATTTTTCAGTTTTTAAGACTGAAGCTCTGTGCTTCTTAGGATATGGATCTCCATTTGGAGGTTATTTGGCACTGTAGTGCCATAAGGCTGAAGGTTATAAAATTTAGCATACTTGATGTTGTTTGCGAACACTTTTTTCCTAGTTCAGGCTGATCTGTTTACACTGATGATTAATATTTAAAAATGCATTACCTGCATCAGTCTTTGGAGGACCTGACATGATGTTCTTGAAATCAACAAAAAGCCTGGTCTAATGTACACAGTGTTTTAAAAAACCTTAGATAATGATCTTAAATGTCAAACATCTTAGGCTTTTTTCTTAGTGGTCTGAATATTTTAAGTCTTGAATTCAGAACTCTGTATGACTGAAGGCAGATTATTTAACTTCATCCTGCCTTTGCGCTTACTTTTAAAAAACCCCATAACCCAATGTTTTATTAAGCGTCATGAGTGTCAGTATTAATATGTATCAGGTGATTTCTGAACCATAATTCTGTATTCAAATCAATGCAGAATTACCTTACAATAAATTTATTTCTATCAAAAAAATAATACTAGTAAATGATTTATTACACATTACGAAGGGGAACAATAGCTTGTTAAAAAGAAGAGAAGCTCAAAGGCTACAGAGAATATCTTCATGACTGAAGAATGCTATTGGAGTTCTGGCCAAACACAAGTTAGATAGTTTTGGAACAGGTATAATAAGGAGATCAGCCTGGCTAATAAGTTACAGTTTTGTGCTGTTATGTGGTAGACATTTACACCAGAGACTCTGCCAACCAGTAATTTTTTCTGTTTTGTTAGGTAGATGTGAGTAATATAACACAAATCAAAGATGGATTTTCTTTTTTTTTAAAGGAACTGCCTCCTTTATTTCTTTAAATAAATAAAAGGCTTTATTCACAGATAAGTTGCATTTACTGGAATCTGGAGTGCTCTGGACCATTGTAGTTTCTCTGAATTTGTCTTTAAGGAAAACCAGAGTGTAAATAGTTGAAAAACATTGTAGGGTTGCAGTTTATTCCTGCGTTCCATTACAGCTGATTTTCATTACCAAATGAACAGAAACAATTGAATATAAGGAAGATAATTTTTAAAATCAGTATCACATTTAATAAATGTACCTCAAAAATTTCAGGTATAAAATGGCACTTAGTATACTGTGTGACATATATTGAATTATTAACTCAAATTTGATTATGCAGTTATCAGGTGCATGAATTTATTTGACTCCTTGTGTTTTAAAATATTAGTGGTTACAGAATTATCCATGAGAAACATTTTGGTATTTCACAGAAAATACTAAATACAAGTTTTCTAAGAAGTCATTCTGATTTTAGGTTAGTTCTTAATATATCTCTTACAAGATTGAAATGAGAAATTAACTTATCATTGCATAGCACTTCATCCCCCAGTAGGGGGAATAATTAGATAGGCAAGTGAAATATTGCTTGGATATTATCCAGCATAAATACTTCTCCTTTAAGCTCACCAAAGGTTCTGGAAGAATGTTTTGTGGTAGATTTACAGTTTTAAAGTCATAGACATATACTTCAGGCATTTGTGCCAAGGTGAGTTAATTTAACTGGTAGATTTTAATGATATTTTAGATAGGCAAGTGAGGACCATGGTTTTAAGCTTTCAGTTTTTGTTCTAATTTTACATTAATGTATCTTAACTATTTTCCTGGAAGGGAAAATAAAAAATCTGTTGATTTGCAACAGCGTAGTGTATTAGCCTTAGGTTTTGAGATTCTCGTTTACAGGCAGGAGGTTACAATAATACGCATGTATATTACACAGCTGAGTTTTTATTTTTCAGTCTTTATCCTATGTTTTGGTAAGCTGGTGCATAGTGTGGCAATGTTCTGCAGCCTCTTAGTTGGGGTGCTCTTGGAAGTGTGTTTGGGTTCAGACAGTGCTGTGAATGGCGAGTTCTTCTCTGCATAGAGGTGGAGGTTCAAGATGAACCTGGGAAGGTGGCCTTCCCCGCAGGGCCTTTGGTAGCAGGGGCAATCTCTTAGGAAATGTGAACTGGAGCTTTACTTGGTTGTGCATACTTGTTAATAAGTTTAATTTAGGCTAACAAACTGTTCTGCAGCCTGCTCCAGTTTAAATCCTATTGTGGACAACGGTTCAGGGACTTGAGACAGAAGAAGGAATTTGGTATGAAGAGCTATTTCTGAAAGAAATACTTCAGAAGGAGGAGAGATGTGTGGCTTGGCAGACAATGAGTTCGTGCTATTTAAGGATTAGAGGTCAGTGTAGTCAAAAGCACAAAGACAGTAGTGCGACAGGAAGAACACCAAGGCAAAAAAGGTTGTAAAGATTGCGCAGAACAGTCAGGGAGACCAAATGCCTTTAGTTGTTACCTTCTGAGGTCTGGCACTGGAGAGACTGCTGTTAAATTCTGTGCTTGTGTGAAATAACATTTGTTGTTTAATATGTTAGGAAATTTCACATACTTAAAAAAATTCTAGAAATGGAATCTCTGTGAAAGTTTTAATACCAGTAAAATTATAGCAAAAAGTTCCCCCTCCACAACCTGTCAGCATCTGATCTGATGACTGAAGTGGCTGAGGTCTAGATGCAGAATGCTTAATGCTAATATATCAAAATTAGCATCAAATAACCTTTTCTTATACTGTTTAAAAGTCTAATGCGTTCTGTAGTTAGAGAACTGAGAATCCAGTAACTTATTTTGACCTTATATAAAACATTTGAGTATTCTTATTAGTAATGGGTGTCCCTATCAATAACATTGTGTCCGTGCAGTGAGTAAAGTACATTTTGTAAGTTTGCATAAGTTTTGTTCAATTCATTAACTACATCTTTCACTGAATTATCCCCTTCTGTAATCTTTTCAATTTCACTCTTTATATATGTAACATTTCTTATATATCATATATAATAATTATACAATATTAAATGTATGAAGATACTTTAGATGATCTTAATTATGC
>NW_009935987.1:6289-27320 GCF_000696875.1 Nestor notabilis
ATTTATACAATATATAAATATGTAATTTTTACATGGTAAAAATTAATATTGGGCAGGTTGGGGAGGTTTAAAGTATATAGCAGTGTATGAAACATATAATCTGCTTTCAGTATGAACTTTTACGTGTTCTTGTATAGTGTTTTTTTGAAAGCTTAGATTGATGTCAAGGGAAGAGTCCAGCTCCTTGAATATTTTACCTCATTACAACCTAGTGTTCTCCGAAACGGAAATTTCATGGACCGCTTTCCAGTACGCTTTATTATTACACATGACTTAGTGACATTTGCTGTGCATTTAGCTGTCTGTCAACTAGATTAACCCCCAGCTTTAGAAAGCACGGCAAGCTAATTTATATTGATCTCACACTTCTCTTTACCTGCAGAATTGGACTGGCTTAGTAACCCAAGCTTCTCTACGGAAGATGCACTGTTACTACATCAGCGTGCTACAGAAGGTACAAATCTCATCCCTGAAAAATCACCACTACTGACAAGGTAGAATATACTTCTGTATCTTTTAAAACAGGCTTGCTCTTTTGTCCTGCTTATCTTTTGTTATGCAAGACCAAAATCAGGAGATTTTAGGGCTGCTTTTCGTTCCACCATTTTGTATTTTAAAAATCCTGAACTGAGTCATATGTAAAAGTACAAATAACGCTTCCATGTTCTTCAACTTAAAATAATGAGAAATTATACTTAAGCAGTTACATTCCCATGTTCTTTTTCTCACAGCTGCATTTGAATCATCGTTATTTTGGAATGGAAAGGGAACTGAGTGATCATAATTCTGTTATTTTGGAATGGAAAGGGAACTGAGTGATCGTAATTCTTCATTAGCTTTTGAATGTCCTGAGTGACCCTTGAAATAGTGTAAAGATTAAGCATGATCTTTGTGATTTCTTTGTGAAAACCAGTTCAGTCAGCCATTTCATAGTCAAGTTTGTTACTTTTTAAAAACCAGTTGAAGATGTGACTTCCTGAAATACTACACGTATCAGGTTGTGCTGCTAGAACATGCTGATCACTGAAGTGGGTGATTACATTTTTTTACTAAAATGGGCTTTAAGCAGCCATGTTTGCTAAAGAACTGATTTTAATACCTTCACTAGAATAGCTGCTATACTTGGCATATCTACACTGTAACTAGCGCTTAATAATTAATGATTAATGGAATCAAGTTGCAGTTGCCAAGTTAAAAATCTGAGTGATTTTTAATTTGATGCAAGCTCCTATGTTTACAATAAGTGTTGGTGGTCATGATAGAATATATCTTTGTACTAACAAGCACTGCTGAATGCAATTTTTTGTATACTTATTCTTACATTTATATGCATTGTGTGATTGAAATGCAGTCACTGCTCTGTTCATCAATCAGTATATTCTGCTTGCATTTGTTCAGACCTTTTCCGGACTTCAATGTCATAAACCTAAGGAATTTACGAATTACCATTCAGATAGGATGACATAGTAAACCCACCATATTTAATTAATCTTTGAAAAAGAATTTGTCAAAAACTATAGCGTGCAGAGAAATGTTTTGTCTTTTTGCCTGTTACTGGGGTGCATTCTTGGTTTAATTAAAACCAATTACTCAACGTGATTGGTGGTTTTGGGGGGAGTTGGTTTAGTTTTTTGGTTTAGGGGAGTGTGTGTGTGTTTGTTTTAAAGGCCTGCTAGTGGTTCTCCCATGGCTTTTTTTTTTATCTTGGTGCCCTTAGATTGTGTAGGTTGGTTGTGTTCTTTTGAGATGCCTTGCTATTGAAATGCAGCATTTATTTTATTGACATATTAGGAATACTGAGACTTGTCACTCCTTTATTTTATTGAAAGATCCCAGAAAAACTGCTTAAAAAGAGCTTATGCTTTAATTAAGGGTTAGAGAAGACCTCCATTATTTCAGTTGATTCTTAAGTATGGGAGTGTTTATAGTATGTAAAACACGATACATATGTTTTGCCAAAACTATCTGTTGTTCGAGTGATCTCTCAGTCAGTTGTCTGTTGCATGTAGTGGTTTTTTTATACATTATATTATGTAATAACATTCGTTCAGTAGTCATGAAAAATGGTTCCTTAGTTGGTGAGAATTGTATTTCTAATCTGGAAGTGATTTTAAAAGTATGTTTTTGGTATGTCTTATGTAAATCATAAAGAAACAAGGAAAAAAATGCAGATTTTTCACTTCTGCAGGTCATCCTGAAAGATTTCTTATCCTTTTTAGCTTGACCTAAGTTGTCCTCGCAAAATCAGGTAATTTTATCAGCTCAGTCATCTTTAATTTGACAGTGATAACAGATGGATATTTATACAGATCAGACATCAAAATGCCTTTGACAATTAAAACTTTGACTGGTCGTCAGTAATTCCAGCAGCTGAAAAAATACAGTTGTTGTTTAATACAGATATATATTGTTTCCATTTTATGTGTTGCTGCTAATTCACTTCTTAAAAAATGCAGAGAGAATAAAGATAAAGGGTAAAATTATTCTGAACTTCCTTATGGTGGTATTTCTTTACAATTCTACTATTCAGGTATATATACGTACATATGTACTTGTTTCCAAGCAGGACTACTTCAAGATCAGAGTTGTCAGAGGAAAGTGATACAGATGAGAGTCTGAAAGAGTCAAGTAAGAAAAGGAAAAAGAAAAAGAAAAAGAGAAAGCATCACCACTATAAAAAGGCAAAGAAGAAAACCAGAGGGGACTCCAGTAACAGCGAATCAGATGTGGACATTAAGCACAACAAGGACAAAGGTGCGGGAAGTGGCAGAAATCACAAAAAGGGAGCAGCAGCAAAGTATGTATTTATTACTACTATGAAAGATGTAAATTTATTGTGTTCTTGTACTTGGTACTCATCTCCTCAACTTCATGAATGAAATTCTTACCACTGAGAGGTTTTTTTTTCTTGTATTTTTTTATTTTTTTTTTTTTTTTGCTAAGCTAAACCTG
Source organism: Nestor notabilis (assembly GCF_000696875.1). Classification (NCBI taxonomy): domain Eukaryota; kingdom Metazoa; phylum Chordata; class Aves; order Psittaciformes; family Psittacidae; genus Nestor; species Nestor notabilis. Next base: position 9,242 of record NW_009935987.1, read on the forward strand.
CATTCAGAGCAATGAAAATAGAATTAGAACCACTTGTTTAATATGCCCAGATGAAAGAGTTGAAGTCCTTTCAGGGTGTTTATTTTTACTTCTTTCCATAAATTGTTGATGCTGAGAGAATATAATTTTTTTCAGGAGACTGTTTCTGCAACCTGAACCACAAAATTGCTCTAAATCCAGTAGGTCTTGTGAAATTTTAGAAAGTTTCCCAGGATGGTAAAACTCGTTTACTTAGTTACATATGAATTCAGATTGGAAGTTCATAGTTGTCTACAGTTAGGAGGCAGGTGGCAGTTTCCACTTCAATTCTTTTGCGTAACTGCAATTTGTATACCACTTTGATGTGCACTGTTTTGTCAAATGCATGGGTATAATTACAGCTAATCAGCAAAATCCCTTACAGATTATCATCTTTTTTTCTGAATTGCAGCATTTTGCTAAGAAAGAAGTCAATTTTAGAAGTGATATATGGCTTTTAGATGATAGTTTGCCAAGCGATTGATTTAATCTGGTTATTGCTTTCCGTAATCGTAAATCCAATTTTTGGAAGTTCAAGCAGTGTTTGTGTTTTGTTTTGATGGTCCTGTTAGTGTATTTCTAGTTGTTTTTTATCTGAGCATGTGACTGACTTCGCAAGAATGGTCATATACCATGACTTTGAGAAAATTAAATAATTAACTACCAAAATGCAATGTTTCCTAGGTTTTGGGAATGCTGAATATGTGCACAAGTGTTTAGAATATACTTTTCCTTCTCTGCAGTCTAGATAAGAAAACATCAAATCCTACCAGCAGTCGCTCTGTTTGGCTTGATGATATCGAGGCTTCTACAGCGGAAACCTTCAGAATAGATAAGAACCCAGACCCTGCAAACTGGGCCTACAAATCCCTGTATCAAAGGGACATAGCAAGGTACAATATGTTGGTTTCTATTGGTATTCAACCTATCACAAAGTCAGTATCTCAAGATTCATTAACTTAAGTCTGGCTGTGACATTTTGATGTTGGAGATGAGAAGTTAGGATAACTGAATAGCTTGCTTGGTTTCTGTTTTGCCCCCCAATTTTACTTTACACTGGGCATAGATATTTTCACAGGCAAAAAATGGCATGAAATAATGGGAATAAAGCGTGTGATTTTATTTTTTTCTAAAAATATTCCCTGTATCCTCGCAGGCTGCAGGCGTGTGAGCTTATAGAACTTCCAGCTGGAGGTGGCCACATGGGGCAGATTCAAAAGCATGATTTTGCGGTCAGAAATCCCAGGTTCTGTTATAGATCATTGGGCAAGTGCCCCTTTTGATCTCTATTGTTCTGTTTCTATCTGAAAGAGAAAAGAAGGTACTGATTATTTCATGCTAGATTTTTCAAAAGGTTTCGTTTCTTTGGTAGCTTGATATCTTTGCACAAAATACAGGTACTTCCTTAGCAAACAGATTCTGTGTTAGATCACCCAGACGTTGTACCAAAGGGTATCTTATACATCGCTGCATTTCAAATGAGTATAGATGAAACTGCATATTCAACATCCTTGGTGGGTTACTGGTACTGTGATGACCCTTCAGAACATTTCCTGACATTAATGAAGACCATCTAAGGAAGCCTATGCTGGGCTCATGCATTATGTATGTACACATAATTCTTGATGTTCTCAAGGAAAATTGTATATATAAAAAGTAATCATTTATAGAGGAGGGAGGATTTATGGATTCTATTTTTGTAGTGTATATACCTTTGCAGTAAAATTGCCTGCTTACAATCTATTCCAGTTTTCTGTTACCTTTGGATTGTCTGCTACTGTTTGAGAAGAAAACTGTTATTTTAGTATTGCACATCTGCCACCGAAATGACATTCTTGCTGATGGTTTAAGATGGTGTTTTCCTTTCTTAATCCATAGAGTTATTGCAGCCTTTATGAACCTGGTCTCTCTTTCCTCTCCAGCCCACTGCCCACTTGGCATATAATATGGACAGAGGCTTAGGGATACAGAAAGATGTTACCAGACTGAACTACTAGTGTTTGTATTTCAGTTTAAAATAATCTAATTTAAATAGCCTTAAATAATATTGTCTGATGTTCTTTGTCCAGGTTTGTCTACATGGCTTAAAATGATAGGGAAAAAAAAAATCTTCTACTGAGTATGGCAGATACTGTTGAACTCTGAAGAAACTTAATAAAAATCAAACAATACAAGTTTAACAACAATAAAAGTTGTGATGGCACTGAAAAAATATATGAAATGAAGTCTTAAATAAAGAGAACGTTACCAAGTTCATACACTTTTAAAGGTGTATGCATACATTATTTGGGTTAATTTGTATTACTTATTCCATGTTTTCTTTCAAAAAGGAGGTATCATTTCTCATCTGTATTTTAGAAGATGTTTAATTGTGTTTTTCCTTCTAAGATATAAAAGGAGAGGAGATTCCTGTCTTGGCATAGATGCCAAGAAACAATCTATAACTTGGGAGAGTTCTACATCAAAAAAGAAGCAGTTGCAGAGGCAACCTGAGCGTTACTTCACAAAGGACAATGTGAAGATGCTGAATACTGATGGAATACCTGTTTGCAGCAAAATTTCACCATCTGACCCACCTAGTTTTATACCGGTTCTCCAAATGGAAACTGATAATCCTTCAAACACAGCAGAGTTAAATCCTCTTGGGATTTATGATCCATCAACTTTACTGTGGCTTCAAGGAAAAGGGTGCAAGAGTGCAGACCATGAGCCTGAAAATACACAGCAAACAATTCAAGAGCCTGGAATAAACATTAAGTCTGATCTGATGGCAAAAGTGGAAGAACATAACAAGAAAGTCAGAGAAAACCCAGGAGATATTAATGCTTGGATGGAATTTGTTTCTTTTCAGGTATGTGTATGTGTTCTGACAGACCTGCTTGCTTATTATAAGTAATAAATACATGAACATTATAATTGTAGTTTCATTTGTTTAGGACTGTATATCTTCCATTGGTGAATTAAGAGCTGTTAATTCATCTTCACAATTGTCAGCATTCTTCTTGTGATTTTAGTGGTGATTCTTTCTAATGTAAAAGCATTGATTTTTTTTTTTTTTTTTTTTTCCTTGTTTTAAGGATGAATTGATGGGAGGACCTGGCCCTTACGCCAGTAAGGGAGAGCAGGAAGTAAGAAGAAAATCACTGAAGTTTATCTTAGAAAAGAAACTAGCAATTTTGGAGAAGGCAATTGAAAGCAATCCAAGTAATGTTGATCTGAAACTTGCCCGGCTGAAGCTTTGCACAGAATTCTGGGAGCCACCAGCTTTGATCAAAGAATGGCAGAAGCTAATTTTCTTACATCCCAATAATCCAGAGCTGTGGAAGAAATATCTCCTTTTCTGCCAAAGTCAGTTCACTACCTTTTCTGTTTCAAAAATCAATAGTCTCTATGGAAAATGTTTGACTACGCTGGCAGCTGTACAGGACGGCAGCATGGTATCACATCCTCTTCTGCCTGGCACAGAAGAAGCTATGCTAGGTAAGGCTCTTTTTGTTTCACATTATGGTCAGAACTTCATAGGAGTTAACTACATTTTCTTTAAGAATAGACTTATCTATGTGTTACAGGAAGTTTTTATTCTCTTCAAAATGCCTGTCATCCTGATTCCTTAGCTGAGAATTAAAGCTGATATTCCAGCCAAATATGGATATAACAGATGCTTTTTTTCCCAAGGGGAATTTGTGATATAACATCCAGTAAAGTCAAATGTGGTGAGTGGTTTTCAGTACGAATGTCAAGGCTGGAGAATTGCAGCCCACAGCCAAGAGATGTGCTTTTATCTTTGAAAAATATTTATTTAAAAAAAACCAAAAAAAAGTTGGCTTGTGAAAGAATCAGTTATCTCTTGTTCAAAAGTTTTATGGTTAGTTACTTGAATCCAGGAAAGAGAAGGGACATGGGAAGTCCTCCGTGAAATTTTCTTTAGCATCCCAGTTTGTAGATGAAGAATTCTAAACTGTAATACTATGTGATCATGTCTTTTTATTTATTGTAAGCATACATCTACTACTTATAATTTATGATGTAATTATCCCTGGAAAGAAAATTAGTCAGATGGTTGGGATGCTGGACTGAGTTCTGGGAAGAAATGAGTTCCTGCTCAGTTCTGGCATGGCCTTTAAATTTATTTGGAGCTAAATGACTTAACTTACCCCTTTTCAATTTTGCTTCTCTGCCTCAGGGGTCATTGTGATTATTAATCTATGAATACACTGAGGAGGGGAAAATATTAGTGTTACCATGAATATGCTAGGTTTTTTTCCTTTTACAATTCATTTTAAATCTAGAGGAGACTATTACAAAGCAGTCCACATTTCTTCATGTGTGACATGGTCCAAGGAACCTCTGTTTTTATCCAAGTCCTGTGATGGCTGTTTGAGCAATGATGCTAGCTCTTATGCAGTGTCTAGTTTGGACTTAAGATCGAGATGCTGGGTTACAGTTTAGTTTCAGGTGTTCAGATCGCTTATGGTCTTCAGTTCATTTATGTTGGATCAAGCACTGGAAAAAGTGCTGGAAAGGAAAAATCCCGTGCTGGCAGGTGGATATTGTACCGCCTGATAACTTCTAATTGCTTCTGCTGTCTCTGATTTCCAATGCTTCAGTCACTTGGGCACTTAGGTGCAACCACAGTGAATGATTCTTAGGACAAATGTTTTATACAGCATCTATTTTTTTTTTTCTTTTTCAGTCAGGAAGGTTTTTCTTTAATTTTGTTTGCCTGCCCAGAACATACTTGGCTTGTTAAATACTGTTTATCCATTTATATGAGGTCACTGTTTTTTTTAATGGAGCTCCTTTTAATTTTATTAACTGTTTTAAATTGATTTATGTTTTTCAAAATACTTGTTTGCTGGAAATGTCTATAGCTAGGTTAAAATGAAAATGAGCTGAGCTTTGTGTTTCTGTTCCACTCTTAATGTCTTTTCCTGTATTAAGACTCGCAATTTGATGGTTTTGGTTTGGGGGGGGGTGGGGGTGTTTTGTGGGGGGGGGGGGGGGGTATGTGGTTTTGTTGTTTCGGTTTTTTGGTTATTTTTTTGTTTGTTCATGATTTGTTTGGTTTCCTCCCCTCCCCGTTTTGGAATTCAAATGATACAAGTGGAGAGATTTCCAGTGGGGAGACTTACTGATCTGAGATTTTTTTTTTTTTTAGTGACTCAGCTATTTAATTCTTGGGCTGAATTTGCATTATCAGTGCACTTATTAGGAAGATTACAAAATTTTTAATTAAGATAAATATACAAAGAGTTTCACAAATTAATTGTCAGGTAAGTATCAGTGTGGAAGTATGGTAGGCTTGTGTCTTCAACCTTTGACCTTTGTGATGACAGTGTAAGAGTCAATTTTAAATAGTGGTGGACCCTGCCATCTAGTGTTCAATTCAGTACGCAGTACTATCTACTTGGAAATACCTGGGTGTGTTTTTACAACATGAAATTTAAGAAAGCAGGTCAAAATGAATTTAAAGTTATACATCAGTTTTACTTAGATTTTGAGATAACAATTTGTAATGTTTTACATTTACTAAGACCTGTTAATATAAAGCAGATGAAGGTAAGCATTCTCAAATTTTACTGTGAGAAGGGAGTCCTGGTTTTCATATTATACCTACTGGCTGGGGAGAAACAACCTTATCTTTTAGGTCAGTTCAGCTGCAGAACTGTCATAACATCATGACCTGAATTAAGTGTGTATTCAGGACGTTTTCAACTTTCACCACCAAAAAAAAAAACCCAACAAAAAAAAACCAAAAAAAACACCAAACAACAAAAAAGCTGATCTTTGCATGTCTTCAAATATCTCTTTCTTTTTTATCATGCAGAAAATCTTATGCTAGAATTTATTTTTGACTCCAGTTTGGCAGCAAGTCCTAATGAGATATTCTCTACATTCAGACTATTTTAATCAAAGCTGTTTGAAGCTGAGAGGAGAGGAAAGGATAACTCTTTCCATGTCAGTTGGACACACTGCCTAAATGGGTTTGGAAGGTTCTGTTATGTACTTAAGCATACTTTTTGTTGTTTAAATATCTTCAGAAATTGCAGGATCTTCATTATCAAAACCAGTCACTGACGTTGCAGGAAAATCAGGTGAAATGCCTAGTTTGTATATTCTAATGGAATTCAAATTTTTATGTGTACACATCTGATGTAAATCTGAATATGGGTAAAAGGAGTAAATTATTTGCCACTTTGTGTTAAAAAATAGAATGTTCATTAGAAGCAGTTGATGTGTGCATGCAGCCACTTAAATATTTTGATTGTTTAAAACTCTCTAAAGCAAATGAATTTAATGAAGAAACAGTAGTTTTTGAAGAACTGTTTTCAAAACTGTAAGTTAATTATTTAAGACTTGATTTATGGGATTTGAGTTGGGGTTTTTTTGTAAGCCAGTTAATAAAATGATTTAAAGCAATTTGATTTTTGAACAGCCACTGTTTTGTTAAGACTTGAGTGTAATTTGGAGTAATGGAGTACCTTTGAAATGTCTTTGAACTGCCTAGTAATAGAGGTTTTCATAATAATGTTATTTCTCCAGCTCTTTCATTTAAGACTCTTGTTGCAGATACATGAATAGAAAAACTGGGCTTTGCTTCTCTTTTTAAGCTGAGGATTGAGGCCCAGTGTGTGGTAGGGATATGACAGTGATGACAGAAATAATCTGTTGAAGACCAAGGGGTAGGACTCTAGTTTTAAGCAGTAATACTTTGACCAAAAGACCAGACTTAACTTCTCTTATGTAAAGGAAAAGAAAACGGGATTGACAGTTGGAATGAAAGGGTATGTTACTGACATATTACCAGTGTAACTAGCTAATACAACACAGGCAAAACCCATTTTTGTTCTGATCACTTACTGTGTGAATTGTAATAATGCCCTGCATTTTCAGAGGTGACAGTGACCCACTCTGACAGATGTTGGATAAACTGAAGTTGGTACCATTGCATAAAACTTTTATTCATCCAAAAGGACAGTTCTTGTGAGGCATGAATAAAAACTCATCTTTTGGTGCACTTGAAGTGGGAGATCTTAAAGTTAAACTACAACAGTTTTGACAGGCATTTTTGACATGCAGTAGCTGCTCCCTGTGTTTTGGATTTTGATACTGTTCAATAACAATTATACTCTACAGCATTTACGTATGTCTTTTTTATTACAGCCCACAAATATGCAATACTTTGCAACAAAATTTATTTGAAATACTAAAACTTTATCTTCTTTACTTTACAGCTATATTTGTTCAGCAGTGCCACTTTCTGAGACAGGCTGGTCATTCTGAGAAAGCAGTGTCTTTGTTTCAGGCTCTGATTGACTTCACCTTCTTTAAACCTGACAGTGTAAAAGATCTGCCAACAAGAGGACAGGTAACAGTTTCCATTTAAATGGGTGTATGTCCTTTTGCATTACAGAGAATGTTGCAACGGAAAAATGTTGATGAATTTTTAAGGATATGGGGAAGTATTTTGAATCACAACTTACTTTACAGATCTTCAGGGTGATGCTTGCATTGGAAAAGTGCTTGTGAGTCCTCTGGAACTACCTGCCAAATGGCTGCTTCTGCTGTATATAGTGGGAGTGTGATAACTAGTCATTTCATATCTTCTGTTTTACTAATTAAATATGAAGAAAAATGAGCTGGGTGACCGGCATCTGTATCTAGTTAGCACTTCCCCTGCTTCTTTTACCCAGAACTACTGCTCTTTTGTTACTGTTGATGGAGAAAGCTAATAGGACTTATGACCTCTGTTCTGCACAGTTTTTGCAAACATTTCTTAGGTTCTCCGTCATCTGTTATTTTCACTAATTCTTTGGTGGCTACATTAGGAACACCTTCATGCTTTAAAGTATCTTTTATCTGGCACATGAGATTCCATTCAGCTATTTCTGTTAAAGTACTAAATCATATTTTCTCTTCATTTGCTCAGGAGGATATTGGGTGTGCACCCCAATAATAATCAGTAAGTTAGTATTAGAGGGGGCTGTCGCCAGCGTAGCATCATCCCACTGAACTGCCAGGAGCTGCTTCCTTTTTAATGACTGGTAGGGAGGGCCACCAGTTAGGCAGCTGGGCTACCATAGAGAGCAGAAATGTGATTTCCTTCTTCCCCAGCAACCACTAAATGAGACTCCGTTTTTGCTCTCTAGATTAATGCACCACCGGGAGTGGTGGGGGGAAGAAGGGGAGGAGCGGGCGAGCGAGCGGCAATGTGATTCTGAGTTACCAGCTGGGCTTAAACCACGACAGTAGTTTAAATAATAGTAGTGTCCTCTTAAAGAGCCCAAACTTTGATTAAACAAGAAAACTTCGATTGAACAAGAGTTCAGTCAGAATTGCCATGCAGGATAGGAGATTAAGTATAGTTAAACAGATAAAGCTAGAGTTATACTTCCAATCATTTGAAAAACTGCAGGATTATCTGTAATGTTTAAAAACTTAGGAAAGCAGGATGAAAAGGAACATCAGTTTAAAAGGACAGTATTTAGGTTGGAAGGTGCAGTTCTTGAAAGTAGGAAAATGCCAGGTTTACAGCTGATTGCACATTCTTCCCTCTTACAGAAGCATTATGGCTCAGTCTTGAATAACTTGTTTCTGTACTGTTTTCATACTTCTCTTTCTCACTTGGAGAAAAGAATGAATCCATGAGGAGCAAAATTAGATTTTGCAGTTGCTGTAAGCCCTGCATTTTCTGATATGCTTATAATTAATTTTTCTTAGAGTAAAATTTGTTGTTAATATTTGTATTAACAGTGACATCTTAATGTCCAAGCCAAGGTTTGGTATACAGCAGAACATACAGTAGGAGAGAGACAATCATTAGAGCTAAGTATACACAAAGCAAGGGAGGAATTGATGACTGTAAAGATGACAGATTGCATACTGGCAGTGACAAAATCAGGACTAGAACCCTGGACTTCTGATTCACTGGAAAATGCCCTAAAGTTGTTGACTATCCTGAAACCTGAGAGGTGAAAGGCCTGACTGATCTTTTCCTCTTGTCCTCAGTCAGGTCATATTTATGTCCAACTGTAACGTTTTGATTTGACCATAGGTACATGGTTGTCCTATTTATGATTCCATTAGCCAAATTCTTCATGGACCCATGGAAGATAGGGAGGAAGAGAGATTTGGTTTCTGAAAGCAAAATCTTGGGAACTTTGGCGCAGAAGTCTTTTGATTTCTGTAAAGCTTAGTATCTTTTAAGAACAATCTTGTTTTCATGTTCATGAAAAGAGGTGATGACAGTCCTCCTGTGCCACAGGCATAATTGAAATACTCAGTTATTACTGCTGATTCTTTACCAGCATCTAACAAATCCTTGAAATACAGAAGTTGCCCCCAGATAAGTGATTTTAGGGTCTGGAAAACCTAAGTTGACACAGGTAGTGACTGTACAACAGCAAAAATAATTTTTCTATCTTTTGTTTTGGTTGCCCCTGCCCAAACCAATAGGTGGAATTCTTTGAACCCTTTTGGGATAGTGGAGAACCACGAATTGGAGAAAAAGGAGCAAGAGGCTGGAAAGCATGGATGCACCAACAAGAAAAGGGTGGCTGGATTGCTCTTAAGACTGGTATGCCTGTGTCAATATGTGTAGTTGTAAATCCATGTGTTCTTCTAGACATTTTGATTAGAGTGGTACAAGCTGTTTCTTCTCATGTTTTTGCATTGAAGTTTTAAAAAATACTTACCAAGATTAAGAAGTAATATATCACACTTCACAGGGAAAAGCATATGTTAAGTGCTCTATGTGTGACACTGTTTATGGAATACTGTCCTTCGTAGGGGTGAGAATGAAGGGAGAAGATGGCATATCCTCCACTTCGTGCTGAGTAAGCAAGTTTGGCTCTGCCTTTATGTCGTGGTTTAAGCCCAGCCGGCAACTTGGAACCACGCAGCCGCTCGCTCACTCCCTCCCCTCTTCCTTCCTCCCCTTGCTCCCAGAGGGATGGGGAGGAGAATCAGAGGAATGTAACTCCCACGGGTTGAGATAACAGCACTCCAGTAACTAAGGTATAATACAAACCACTACTGCTACCAATAATAATGATAAGAGGAATAACAAGGGGAGAGGACACAACCGCTCACCACACGCCGACCGATACCCAGTCCAACCCGAGCAGCGATCTGCCCCTTCCGGGTAACTCCCCCCAGTTTATATACTAGGCATGACGTGCTGTGGTATGGAATACCCCTTTGGCCAGTTCGGGTCAGGTGTCCTGTCTGCTTCCTCCTGGCTTCCCCTCCTCCCTGGCAGAGCATGAGTCTGAGAAAGTCCTTGGTCAGAGTAAACATTACTGAGCAACAACTAAAAACATCGGTGTTATCAGCATTGTTCCCAGACTGAAAGTCAAAACCACAGCACTGCACCAGCTACTAAGAAGGAGAAAAAATGACTGCTGTAGCTGAACCCAGGACACTTTAGTAAACAAAGGAACTGAAAAATTATCCTGTGCTTCCCTAGATGAAGGTGAAAGTTCCTTGCCCGTTAACTGAGGTCAGCAGTTCCACTGGTGATGGCTATAGGCATTTTGCCCCAAATTTAGAAGACTCAGTATAGAGAAGAAGACCACTGCCAGGTCCATTATATGTCAGTGCTTTTTCCCATGTGTGTCAAGCCCAAAAGTTCTGGTGCAATCTATAATTGAGTGTAATCTCTAAAACTGACGATTTTTTAAAAACTTTGGTTAGATCACAGAAGTGCTGTCGTTTTTTCATGGAGTTGCTGACTAAAGGAGATGCTATAGATCACAAAAGATATATAGAGAGAGAGTTAAAATCTTGCCACCATCTTTTGTTTTACCTGAAATTTAGGAACTGGGAGAGGGAGTGTTTCATCTAGTTAATGGCAAACATCAGGATGAAGAATTTGGAGGTGGCATAGAAATGGCCTGATTTTTGTACCCCAAAAATAGTTCAGGTAACCATAAATGTTGAGGACTTTTTTTTCCCCTCAACAACAAGAAAGAAAAAAGTAGCTGACAAATCTCCGTGAGCTTTCCCTTGGCCTCCAGGTGCTCATCAGTTTCAGCACAGAATTAATATATGACTGTCACAGGAAAATATGCTAATTGTATGTAATAGTCCAGAGAGAACATCATCAACGTGGGATGTGGTTAAGCACTTTCTTTTGTGTGTGCTCAGCTACATTGGTTATTTTAATTGCAATTTAATATATATATTAAAATACCTGGTATTTTCAGCATTTTTTTTACAGCAGCATTACTCGGCTTGGTTTGCAATGTCTAATGTTGTAATACGACTTTTGACTTACAGTGGTTTTCTCAAAATGTTTTTTGCATGAGTATTCATCTAGCACATTTGAGATTGTGTGCCCAGGCATGAAGTGAAGAACTTAAGTTGCACAAGATGACTGACTCTTGACTGTTGCTTGCAAACTGCTGTTGCTAAAAGCGGTTCACAGCCTGTCAGTGTCTTTTCTCCTCTCTGGGGAAGTTTTGAGTGCTGACGCTGATTCACTAGTTCAAAAACTGGAAATCTCCTACTTTTACAGAGTTGGTGTCAAAACCCAGAACCGTGATGTGGAAATGTTCAGCTCTGTGCTGTTTTATTAACATTGTATTTGTTTACATTTTTATAGTTGTTAAATCATAGAATCAAAAAATGGTTAGGGTTGGAAAATTGTAAGTGAAGTCTGGCCTTTGCATTTGGTGGATTAATTTTTCTTCAATAATTTTGTGTGCTTGTCCTGATTCGGCTTTAGATGATGATGATGATGATGAAGAGATAGATGAGGATCAAGAAATAAAGGATAAAACTCTTCCCAAGTGGCATATTTGGTTGGATATTGAATATTCTCGTGAAGCCAGGCATTGGTTACCTTGGAGGCCAGACAAAAACAAAAAGGAAGCTGAAGAAGATTGTGAAGATCCAGAAAGACAGGTCACTGTGATACAAATAAAATAATGATAAGATGCATTATCTTTTCATTTGAATTCATTGCCAGTGAATATTTTAGAGGAGTAATCATTCTCTTCATTTGGAAAAAAATCTTTTCTTTGTTTGGAACTCAAAATGTACCTGAGGTTTTGTGCTGAGACTTGTGAAATCCATGTGAAGCTCAGAGTAAAGTTTGGAAAGGATTGTAGGCAAATAGCCTTGTCTTTGCTCTTCTGTGATTTCTCTCATCTGTATGTGGACATGTCACAGAAATCCATCTTTACAAAGATACAGTGTTAAATCAACAAAGGTTTTGTTGCCTTCAAGTCAGATAGTTGGATTTTTAATTTTTCTTTTTCCTTACTGGGAGAAAGGTCAAGTCAGACATTGATTTTCAAACAAAAATGTGTTAAATGGCCTAAGCAGTAATATTTTCAGACCCTCATTTTGCAAGTTTTTTATGGAGGTCTTTGATACTCAAGGGCAAAGAAATCTCTTGATAGCTAATTTACAGTCTGACTGGAAGAACACATTGCTTAAGTTGTCTGTTTTGAATTTGAATGACATTCTGTTACCATTTCATAGGAATTCTAAATCTTGATTGACTTGACACAGTTCTTTATTTACGTAAATTACAAGTTTGCTAATTCTTTTTGGTTGCATAAATTAATGGAGTTTGGTTTAATTTGGATTTTTTTTAGGTATTATTTGATGATCTTGGACCATCTTTAATCCAGATTTCTAATCCAGACCTTCAGCGTCAAACACTGTACTCATTTTTGCAATTCCTGGGAGTTCCATGTACAAGAAATCTCTTTCCTTCCAACCTCTATATTGCCATGGATGAAAACAACATCTTCGACAGTGTTCTTTCTGATGAAAAGCCGCTCACTTATGTTGATTTTCCACTTTCTGGATTCAACAGTATTGGTCATATGGACACAATGCTACGAGGAAGACGTCACATAGGCCACTACAAAGAAGGAGAGGAGTTCATACAGAATGTTTTTCATGTTCTATTCCCACTGCTTTCAGGAAAGGAAAAATGTAACCTGTCTGTTTGTTGGTTACAGTATGAAATATCTAAGGTAAAGAGGAATCTGCATATAATCACTTTTGTGATGTATGGCTTTCTTGTATAGTAATGGCTATATTGAATTAGAATAAATATTGCTGAAAATTAAGTCTTGTAGGAGTAAGTACTCACATCGGGAAAATTAAGTCTTGTAGGAGTAAGTACTCACATTGGGAATGCTGTTTAAGATTGCACTGGGGGTGGAAAAAAAACCCCAAACCCTTCTTTTTAGTATGTGTTATACATGACATACATGTAACAAAATCCTGTTACATAGTTACGGTTAAATGTTACTGTAGGATATATTGTATGCTAGGCAGGAATGGAGGCAAGTGGGTTTTTTCCAAGACAAAGTCAGCCAGGTACTTTTACCAAACTATTCTACTATGCGCATAGTCCCCTATGTGCTTAGTCCCCCTATAAGTAAGAGCTTATCTGGTAACAATCAAGTTACATTTGTAGTGTTATTGAAGGAAATAACACCTTACCACTTGAATATGGATTTATTTAAGTAAAACTGCTCTAATAGACGCTCACAGAAGGATGAGAGTCCGGGTTGTCTTCCTAACACTTCAGAAAGTCTAGTATTGTGTTTCTGTATGGAGAAGTTCCCTGTTTCTTACCCAAACATTACCTGACCAGATCTCATGTAATCTTCCCATCCAATTTCCAGATTTATCTGTTAGCACATTCCCCAGTGGGAAAAGTTTCTTGGAGGTTTAATTGTGCTAGTCATAAGCTGCATCTGGCCAGGCAGGATCATTTATTTTCTTTTTCTCAACCATTACAGGTTAGCAGCTCTTTATTTGAGCAGTTGGCCTTTAGGAAGAGTGAGATTTGATATTGCTTAATGACAGTGGCAGGAGTAAGAATGATAAGCCTTGTGTAATTTGGCTATGTTGGAGTGAGCTGACAACAGGCAATTGTGACAACTCGCAGTACTCAGTAGGAACAGATCTGGCTGGTGGTGAAATACGGAACAGCATGAGAACAAACACAATAATGAAATCTAAAAAATGCTGTGAGGTTGTGTTTTTGGTTGGTTTTTGTTTTTCCTTTGTTCTCCCACCCCTCTCAATTTGTTCTGTTTATTCTTCCCTGTAGGTAGTTCAGTGTCTCCAAGGTAAAAAAAAGAAGCAGCTGAAAGCACAAGGGAGGAAGAGTAAAAAGTTGGCCAAGAATCTCCTTAAAGCACCTGACAACCGAAACCACCTTTCTCTCTGGAAGCTGTATGCCTACCTGGAATGGCTGCTTGGTAACATTGATGATGCCAGGAAAGTATTTGACACAGCTCTTTGCACAGCTGGAGCAGAAGGATTGAAGAGTCCCCAGCTCTGCAGCCTCAGTCTCCTTTATGCTCAGCTGGAAGTTGAAATACTAGAAAGTATAGAAGTAGCTGTTACGTCACGTGCTGCTCATATATTGATCATGTTGGCAGAGAGTGGACCATATGTGCCTTATAGTGGACAAGTGTTATCTGTGAATGTGTTGAAAGCTCGTAAAACATACGAGAATGCACTGCAAGATTATTTAAGTAGAACACCAGTTTCCGATCAGGATCAGGGCAGTGATGCTGATCAGCTGGTTAACTTGGTTGGTTGTTATGCACTGTTCCAGTATTTGACTGTTGGGATTGATGCTGCAGTATTAATATATGCACAGACTTCAGAAAAACTTGAAGCTTTGGGTCCACAGAAATGTGAAAATACTGGAGAGAATTTTGGCATTCAGAATTTTCCCCGTGCTCTCGAAGCTGTCACACTGCTGCATACGAATTTACTGAGGTTCCACATGAAAATCAGTATTTATCCTTTGAATCCTCTGCGGGAGGCACTAACGGAGGCTCTGAAACGGTATCCTAGCAACCAGTCTCTTTGGAGGTCATATATCCACATCGAAAGGAAGTCTCACAGTGCTAGCAAAGCACGAAGATTTTTTGATGGTGTCACAAGGTCTACCAACTCTTTAGAACCGTGGCTGTTCGCAATCCAAGCAGAGCAGATGAGAAAAAAACTCACTGACAGTGTCCAGAGGTAGTATCTTGTAGCTCCTTATGTTTATGCTTTTTTTTAATCTGCCTAATCATTTAACAGAGGAGAGAGAATGCCATTATAGTCCTCATTTTGCAGATGTAGAAGCTGTAGCTAGGGAAGGTTATTTGTTCAAGAGTCAGTGGCAGAATCCTGCACAGAATTAAAAGACCTAGGTGATAGTCTCATGTCCTTTCTGGTGGATCACATCGTGTGTGGCTTTGTGTTTGATTACTCCTGACTGACATCAAGATGGTACACATTTCTTTAAGTAATTTTTAAGTAACTAAGAGCCTGCTTAGATGGCCAAGATAGACCCTGTGAGCTTAGAAACTGCTGCATTTTCATATTAGAGCAATAAGGAGTGTAATACAGAGCTACACTGCAGTTTCTGGCTGAGCTTGCTGCCCTACTTTACTCCTGGATCACAGGATACAGTTGTGGCAGATCTGTTTCCATAGTGAGTAGTTTTCATATGGAGTTGTTGCTAGGTAGAAGAGGCTGGAAATTTCCTGAATTCACAATCTGGTCTGGGCCCAAATTTTCTGCTCACAGTGCAGGAGATGTGGGGAACAGAGGTTTGCATTTGTTCTTAAAGCTTGGTCTGTAACAGTTGCCAACCCATTGCTTGGACCTACCTATCCGCTGCTACCTTTGTATCTCTAATAGCATTGGCAGTTTGGTTCTCTGTGTCTGCACATAGCAACGGTGATTTCTAGGAAAATGTTATCTGGAAGCTTCGCATAGCTGTAAGCTTACAATATTCACACTTGATGAGATTACAGAATTATCAGTATACTTTAAAATGACAGTGCGCCCACGGCTTTGATTGCCACAGTCTGGCAAGAGGCAGGCATGCATGATGGTGACATTCCTGAGCTGTCAGTGTATGTCATCCTAAATTGTAATAAGAATTCTACAGACACCAAATGTAAAGAAGGATTGTAATTCAATTTATTGTTAATTACAGACTGACACTGTGGTAGCTTTTCATTATCGGTACTGGAAACCGATGTTAAAATTCCAGAATGATTATTTTCTCTGTGACATTTAGTTCCTTTGGAGATTGTTCTCTGCTAGTGTAGCCTTTCCTATAGGTTATATTTGTATAGGGACAAGCTGCGTGTTGCAAGAGCAGAGTTGAACTACTGCAACAGAGAGAGAAATGTC
Source organism: Nestor notabilis (assembly GCF_000696875.1). Classification (NCBI taxonomy): domain Eukaryota; kingdom Metazoa; phylum Chordata; class Aves; order Psittaciformes; family Psittacidae; genus Nestor; species Nestor notabilis. Next base: position 25,439 of record NW_009935987.1, read on the forward strand.
CTGTCAGTCGTGCATAAAACTAGTGGTTTATGATGTTGTGACAAACTAAGAAAATATCTGTACTATGTGGGACTTATTTTCTATTGTGTTTTGTATTTCTACTTGTTTAAGTGCTTGGAATTCATTCAAAGAAACGAACGTGAAGGGTAAAGCAGTAGTCTGCGTAAATCAGTGTGAGGTACAGTGCTTTAAATGTCTGACTCCATGCAGAATAGATTTCATCATTTTCCCTCACGGCAAAGTTTAAGATGAGAAGAAATACAACCTCAGTGTCCTTTGTAAAAAGAGGCAAGTTAGGAGTAAGTGTTAAGAGTGAGTGGTGGAACAAGCTGGCAGGCTGAGAGAAGAGTACACACAGGCAGAAGTGATGTTGCCATGAGTGCTTCAGACTGTGTCTTCAAGCTTAAGCATCAAAAAGAAGCCTGTTTGTGCTGGCTGTAGATAGAAATCAGTGCTTCAATGAAAGATATGTACCTGCTTTTGCGTTATACCTGGAACTTCGTGGATTTGAAACTCTGGGTAAAAAAGCAAATCATTATTGTTATCATGATTGAGATCCACAGCTGTAATGTAGGCCTTGGTCCAAGACCAGCGTATGGCCTTAGAAAGGTGATGAGGGTAAATTTGAACAGGCTTGCCTGAGCGCCAGAAGGCGGCATGCTGACGTAGACTTGAATTGGGTTTGAGCTGCTGTGCCAAGCTTGGAATGATAAAGGGTCTTGAGTGAAGACTAAGATAAGTGTTTTAAGTTCCTATCATAGGGGTTATTGTACACAAAGATAAATTATCTCCTCCAGTTGGACAGGGTTAATTTTTCAACATGCTGAAAGAATTTTCACAAGAATATCTCTTTTTCTTTTTTTTTTCTCCTCCCCCCCCCCTCCATTTAGAACCGTGTTGATTAGATTAGCAAGTGCTAAAAGTCTGCTTTATACCATTCACAGTTTGTAGCATGAAGTGCAAAACCCCAGCAGTATACAGTGCTGTGTGAGCAGAGAGAGTACGTTGATCTTTATGATGTTTTATGTGGATGTGGTCCTTTATCTTGGGTTTAAGGGATTCTGGTTTCTTTTTTCCTCTGTGTTCCAGGGAAGATGTTGGTGAAGTACATTCTACTATTCCTGAAACTGGGCTAACAAATCGGATTGTAGCTCTGTTTGAACACGCGGTGCAGAGTGAAAATGGTACCCATTGTCCACTGCTGTGGAGGATGTATTTGAACTTTCTGGTAAGAAAAGTGGTGTAGTGGGTTTGGTGTTTTGCTGCCTTTTTTTTGGTTTTTTTTTTTTTTATCATACTTGGAATTTCTTATGAACACATTTACAATACTGTAAATTGAAAAGAAATACTAAATGCTGCCATACCTCATGATTTGCAAGGTGATATATTTTAATTTTAATGCTTTTATTGCTGGGAATATTAATGAAATGTAATTCCTACAGATTAGAAGGAATAATAGCTTGTGGCATTGAAGTGTTAATATAGATGCAGGCAAGTTATTATGTCTGCCATCTTACACAGATAAAAAATACGTCATAAGGTATCAGTAGATGGATTGCACCCAGTCTTACCCAGAATATAAAGGTAAGTGGGTGGGGAACAGCAGTTAGCACACTGTAAAATACAGAGGAGGTGGGGGAAGGAGAGACTGGATTTGCGTTTGAGAAGATGTCTTGTGTGGCACTATTAAGTGACAATTTCTAAACAAATCATAGAACCATAGAATGGTTTGGGTTGGAAGGGACTTTAAAGATCAAGTAGCTCCAACCCCCTGCCATGGGCAGCGACACCTTCCACTAGATCAGGGTGCTCAAAGTCACATCCACCCTCTGGCTTTGAACATTGCCAGAGATGGGTGTCGTGGTTTAAGCCCAGCCGGCAA
>NW_009935988.1:0-21466 GCF_000696875.1 Nestor notabilis
TGGTCAGGCAGGATTTCCCCTTAGTGAAACCATGCTGGCTGTCACCAACCACCTCGCTGTTTTTCATGTGCCTCAGCATGCTTTCCAGGAGAATCTGCTCCAAGATTTTGCTGAGCACAGAGGTGAGACTGACTGGTCTTTAGTTCCCTGGGTCTTCTACCTTCCCTTCTTGAAAATGGGGGTTACATTTCCCTTTTTCCAGTAGTCAGGAACTTCACCTGACTGCCATGATTTTTCAAATATGATGGACAGTGGCTTAGCAACTTCATTCGCCAGCTCCTTCAGGACCCATGGATGGATTTCATCAGGTCCCATGGACTTGTGCATGTTCAGGTTCTTAAGATGGTTTCGATCCTGATTCTCTCCTACAGTGGGCCTAAGGTCTTCATTCTCACAGTCCCTGTATCTGCCTTCCAAGACATGGGTGGTGTAGTCTGAGCACTTGCTAGTGAAGACTGAGGCAAAGAAGTAATTGAAACTACTCAGCCTTCTCCAAACCCACGGTAGCCAGTTCTCCTGATAGCTTCCAGAGAGGGCCCACATTATCCCTAGTGTGTCTTTTGTTTGCTACATACCTATAGAAGCCCTTCCTGATACCCTGGATGCTGTGTTTCCCCTCGCTCTGGTGTTGAAGGCATCCTCTCTGGAGCTACTCACCTTGGCAAATGACCGTTAGTGGCCAGTGATGACCGTTTCAGAGCCAAGCTGCTAGAAAAGCATGACATGAGTTGAGAATACCATGTACTTTTGATACGAAAGGCACTGCAGCTTCAAAAATTATCTTGTATTTCTTCCCCTGGAAAGGGAAAACATACTAAAAAGCAAACAAAGAATGGGATGATTTTGATCTCTTGAAGAGATATACAGAATAGAATGTTCTACTCAGGGTTTTAAGAATTTCATATTTTATCCCTTTTAGCTGCAGTCAAAAGATCTTAGTAGCTGACTGGGTGGATAAATGGAAAAACAGCAAGAAAATATTGCAAAACCGTTTGGAAAAAAAAAATACTTGTAGCATTCACTGGCTCATGTGAATATTTTCCACTTTCAGATTAAGCTTTAAGCATGTTATTAAATACATTGTGCCAATGGGGATTCCATCCAAAAGAAGACAGTTAGCAGAAGAAGGGAACAAGACAGTTAAGCTCTTTCAGATATAGCAAACAGCTTTGCCCCAAACTCACGGGCTCTCCTCACCAGTATCAAGCATCATTGCTTAGCCCTGCTATAGACATGCTTATCTTCAAGTGTGTACTGAGAACTTATGGCTGTACTGCTGCATTGATTAAACCCTGGCTTATCATAAATTGATCAAGGTCTTGAATCTCATTCTACTATCTTCCCATTTTCACAAGATGTTCTTCATCTTGGTATTCAAGACATGCAGATCATCATACCTCTTTTGATCCCAGCCTTGAGAATACCAGGCCCTCCCCCTCTGCTTTTAAACCTCAGGCATATTTTTGCTTTAAATAATCTCATAATCAAAAAGGCAGTTTTAAACTGAATTTTAGTTCATATCAGTGGAAAGAAGTGTGCTAAGAAAACTCACGTAAGCTTGAGTGTTCTTCGTTAGTTGTATGGCACCGTAGCAATAAATGAACTAGTGCATGTAGTATTCATCACAGCTGAAGGATTACACGCCATTCAACCAGAATGGTTTCCAAAGAGATTATGGCATCCTGATCAGAGGCACTTCACAACTGGCCATTAAACCTGCTGGTGGTTGAAGCTAACCCATCTGTATCCCAGACATTTACCAAAAGCCTTCTTCCAACTTTATGACTGGTAGGAGCATCTAAGGATTTACCTCTGTTTGCCTTTAACATCCACAGAGGTAGAAGAAATTCTGTCAATCGGGGAGCCAAATCCTGGGAAACTTCTTTTCTTCTTGGTCTCAGTCACCTCATTCTCCAGTGACACCAGCTCATCAAGAAGGAACAGTTTGGCTGCCAGGTTGGTGGCTGACTTCTCTTCACTGGCAGCAGAAGGCTCCAAAGGCTGCAAAAGAAAGAAGGAATGTTTTTGCTTGCTGCTTAAGTTGCAGAAAAAAAATTTCAACCAGCATCACAGCAGCAGTCCTGTAAATACATAATCACTAGAACAATGAATGTGGGATAAGGTTTTAAAACAAAGATCCTTCTGTGAAACATGGCCGTTTTCCACCCACAGAAGCTTGCTATAAAAGGTTGGGATTTTAATTTTTTTTTTTTGACAGAATTGTACTTGTCTTAATTATTTTTGCAAGAATTATCAAAATTCATTACTTCATAAAGCCTGTTTTTGCAGGCCAGCCCACTATCCCTATCTCAGCAGTGTGATAAGTATCACTTACAGCATGAGCCAAGTAATTCAATCCTTTTTAAAAATGCAATCACCACCACCAGACTCCAATATTCATCCTGATATTTTTCAGGAAAAAGGTTTTCATTTTTTAAATGAATGCTAATAAATAGTAATGAAAAATTCTACAGAATTTTCCATCCAGAGCTGACTAATTAAGTAACTGTTACTCAAAAAATATCCTAAGATAAACTTGCTCAGCACTGACATTCAAAGAATTTATGCAATAACATTATGTGGGGAGGAAGAAAGGAAAGAACTGTATGTTGAACTGACACAGTGTTTTGAACCTTAGTTATGTCATTAGGCATAACATCTTTTCAAAATCAAACTTTACTTTGCTATCCAGAACAGCTGGGTACATTGAGGTCTGTCAAGAGAGAAGTTATACAAATCAAAGTGAAATAGTCGTCTTCCAAATAACAGAAAAATAGGGCAACAGCTAGTCTACAAAAGATGTTAGGCTCAAATCATTCTTTCTTCAGATGAAACGTTTGCCTTCTTGCTCCACCTGATCTTCACAGAATTAGATAGAAATTTCTAACTAAAACTTTTATTATGTGACTTGAAACACATTTTCCTCTATCTTCAGAAGCACACCACTCTCTTATTCACACACAGTCAGTTTAGTACAAATGTAATCAAGCCATCACATGGGTGATTTTATGTGCTTGTCTCTATTGTGGTCTACACCATACTTGTGGTGGTGATGTTTCCCACTATTGATGGGTGGCACAACCAGTGATGGAGTGAATAAAACAGTGGTCTTTACATAAGGAGGAGGACATGACCACAATGATCACACAAATGATGTAGTACTGTTAATACTTTTGCAAAGGATCTCATACTGTCCTCTGATTTTACTTTTTATGAGCCTCAAGTGCACTGAGCAATGCTTTCTGTTCCCTTTCAGGGTTATAAAACTTTCATAAAGGTTTTCAGGAAAATTATGCCTTTAAAAAAATACTGAACTCTCCCGTCTGGTTAGTGGGGATACATAGCTACAATAATGTTTGAAACTAGAAGGTCAGAAATAGCCTCTGCTCTTGAATACTTCATGCAGTCCCACTTACTTTGTCTTAAAAAGGATATAATGGAATTGTAGGAAGAGACAGCTAAAATGATAATCAGAAGTAGACAATAGTTTTCCTGTGGTGAACCACTGAACAAAGTACAACTTCACAGATAAACAGAGATAACCGTGAGTTACAGGGGGTAGAATGGAAGGTTTATAAACTTATGAACAGCAAAAACGTGAATAAATACTAGCTTTTTTTTTTTTTTAACTCAAGAAAAAGAGTTTCTCGATCCACCCAGTGAAGTCACCAAATGGTGGATTTAAGATAAATACAGGGAGCAACTTATTAAACACAGCACATACATGCAGTGGAATGCATTGCCAAAAGACGTCATGGATCGTCAGCAGCTAAAAAGTGCCCTGGTCCAGTGCAAGCCTATGGAGATGTTCTGTTCTGTTCTTTTTTCTTTTTTTTTTCCCCACAAATAAATTGTTCACAATAAAATATTTCATTGTTAAAGACAGGCCACCAGGTCCTTGTAGCATCAGGACAGCAGTTGCTGCAGCACTGGTGTGCGGAGTGGTTCCCCCAAGCCCTATTTGCATAACAAATATTATTTTGTATAATCAGGGCATCCTCATTTGGAGACAGAGACTAAAGTAGAAGGATCCATCAGTATTCCCCTACAAGCATTTAGCTTCTAAGCTGATCTTAAAAACCTGTGTAAAGGCCCTACAGCCAAATAATGCTACTTTGATTAAACTTTCAGACCCTTGATTTTTCTTATGGCATAAATACCTTTCCTGCCAAATCTGTTCTGTGTCAGTATGACATAAAAAAAAAAAGAGCATGCGGTAGAAGTGTTTTCAGGTGCAATCTCTGCATATGCTGGATGAAACATGAGACAACTCTCCCATTTCATCTGCTGCTTTCCTCCACAAGCTTAGGCAAATAACTTTACACCTTCCCTCTCCTGGTCTGTTCAGCCTCCTTTAATTTGTAACTTCTGTCTTCTGAAAGCTGCAGACTTCTCATGCTATTATTTGTCTTTAAGAAGAAGAATGAAACCTTTCCTTCAGTGTCATAAGTTTGCTTCCCCTCCTCCATCACCTTCTTCCCCTCTTCAGGAAGTTTTCTACCGGAAGTCACTGGACAATGTTTTAAGACACACAAAATCCCATGGGATTTCAGGAGATTCAGTTGCATGAATCATTCTGTCTGTTCTCCCAGAGCCACACAATTTGCATCACTTTCTTCACCAGGCTACTCCTTTGCCTTTGTGGAGTCAATATTGGTTGTTTACCTTCCAGCACTGGATACTGTGTTGTCTTCTACACTCTGCGGCAAAGAATAACCAAAGGATATGTGACTACCAGCAGAAACATCCACCTACCTCTGGAGCTGCCTCCACAAGGAGCACTGAGGTAGAACGCCACTGCAGCAGGGTAATAACAAGGGCCAATTGCACCACAACAAGCTGGAACTGCAGCATCTGCGAAAGAAAACAATCTGTTAACAACTTCACAGCTGCGTTCCCTTGGAACCTAGCTCCAAAGGTCTTGAAGTGAAAGCAAAGGGAGACTGTTCCATGGCTGTTAATATGTTTTATCTTACAGAGTCACTGTATAAACCCCACCAGCTGAATGCTTTTCACCTTTGGGTGCAAAACGAGCTCCCTTCTCTTTCTTTCTTTACAGCCCTACAAAACTTTTATTTCCTTTCTGCACATAGCTCAGTCCTTGAAGTGTCAGCAGCAATGACCTCAAACTTGCGTTAAAATCGGATGAACTAGACACTCACTTGTAAGCAGGGAAACTTTAGCTCTTAGTCACCCAGGTTGGCAACGACCTCCCCAGTGCTGAACAGGTGCTTAAACCTGTTACAGAAATCACACACCTCTCCAGCAGCATTTTGAAAATGAGGCTGCATTTCACCAGTCCTCACATGAGTTAACAGTAGCCACAACTTCCAGGATCTTCCTGGGATCCTGAAAAAAAATTGTGCAGCTCCCACACCTGAAAAAAATATATTCCAGGTGGGAATATTTTAGCTGATGTTAATAAGAACTAGGCTGGGGCCTTTAGTGCCAAAGGTATCTGCTAATTTGCGGATTACTCCGTCTCCAGGTCCTGCCCAGGAGCGTAATTCAAGCCTGATTCTGCCATTCTTTGCTGATTCTCCACTTGGCAAAGCAGAAATAGAAAAGATGTATAAATACATTTCTATGGCTTATGATAGTTGTTTCATCCTCTATATAGAAAATTTCCCATCAGGCAGTAATACATGGTAAAAAACATTCGGCTTTGTAATTTTTCCCCACACTACAAAGGAGAAAAGCCACAAAACTGTTAGAGTCTAGTTTTATAAGGTAAAGATATAATATTTGTAGTGTTGTTTCTTAAACACTTGGCTTTTTCCAATATGTTTTACGTGTGCTTCTGTATTCTGTTATTTGGTTACCTCATTATATATGTACAATTTTTTTTATATATATTGTCCATGAGGGATCAGCAGTGAGGAAGAAAGCTGCTGGTTGTTCTGTAGGGGTGAAGCAGACTTAGTCCACTGGAACCAAAGGACAAAGTCAAAGCAATAAGCCAGGTGGTACCACTGTCTCTCAGTTCAGTGGCAACAGCATTAAAGTCAGACAAGAGTCTGTCTGGGTGTTTTTAAAGCTGTAACCCTCCACAAGGTATATTTTTTTTATGTGGGTGTGCATTGAAATTTGAAGTAGTAGTAGTCTACTACCTTCACAGGTAACCACATCCTGATTATTTGGATACAGAGACATAAAAATAAATGGCAAGGTTAAAAACACAGGTTTTTATGATGGTTTAATGTCTGTGCTGGTATTCATTCAAACCAAGGACCAAATTGCTAAAAATAGCAACTGGTACACTAATCAAAATAATCATTAAGGCACCTGCAACACAAAAGACATTTGATTAACTGGTCAGAACTTGATGACAGCTAAATTAGAAGAGAAGGAAACTGCAAGACTTAAAGCTTGGCTCTAGTTCCCATGGAAATTAGTAGCTGGTTTAAAAAAGAGCAAAACTTAAGTCCAGCAAAAGCCTGTTATGCTGATTCTCATGCACTGGTGGGACCAAAGCAGAAGAAAGAAGCAGGGTTGTTCTACCCAAAGTAGTTTAGCTCTAGAAAAGCATTTGCAAAACTTGCGGTGCAATGAGGATTATGTAAACATAATCAAAATCACACTGTCTTCTGTCAGTCAGGGACTTCACTTTCCATCTTCAGCCATATCACAGTATCTTAGTTGTTAAAATAAGTTGTTGCTCTTCCTCCTGGAGCTCATCTGAGCAATTGGTTAAGCAGAGCCCTCCTGCCAAAAGGGGCTTTTCCAGCCATGCGCTGGCTTTTGCTTTACCCCATCCACATTTTACCTTGACCCATTCCAAGAGAGACCTAGAGTGAAGCTTGGCAGTATTTGTTACTGAAGGAGAATAAGCAAAGCTTTTATGACCACGTGGGCCTTTGCAAGACTCACCTTTACCACTTCTGTTGAATTTTCATTGTTCTGGAAAACACTTTACCATCAGTCTCACAGAGATAGGTCAAGGGATTGGGGTATAATTCCATGTCTTTAGTATCTCAGGGTCTGGTCTGGTGTTATTTGGAATAAAATATGGTTTACCTTTCACTAAATGTAATTGCAAGTCTGAAAGTCAGACATACGTATGTGCTTTAGTGATATGTTAGCTTGAAAAGTATCAAAACTAAAATTCCTCATATAACTAGGTATCTTGTTGCAGGTCCAATTAAAATAAAATTAAAGATAAAAGAAAGAACATTATCCTACCTTATCAAAGCAGTATAAACATTCAAAACTTCTTCTCAGGAATATGTGCAGAGTCATTTTCCAAGAAAAGATCACAAGAAAGCAAAATTCTTTACCAAACGAACTGTAAGTCTCCAACATCAAACCAGAAAACTTAAAAGATGTTTTTCTTTTAAAGAAAAAAAAAACAACAAAGCAACACAAAACAAAGCAAGAAACACAAAATAAAAACCCAAAATGACATCTTGAAGATAAGTGGGCTGAACAAACCCCAGACAGCATGCAATTCATCACTAAGCTCCAAACCCATTGCCTGTCAAAAATGGTAACAGCTATCATTGCTCTTACCCATTTGAACTATCATATTTCACATTACTGTGGAGATTACTCTGTAAGCATAAATCATAAGAGCTTTGTTTTTCTTGCTGGCCCATTAGGAAGAGAACTGAGGCAAGATATCAACGCCTTGCACCATAATCTTTCACTTCAGCTGCCACTATATTGATGACTATGCTCTGCTTGTTGTTGCAACACCAGCATGGCAGATGTCTGAGCTCACCTGCAAATGAGGACCTTGCTCTTGCAACGAGCATGTTGTGGAGGAGCCCAGAAACTCCATGGGCCTTGTGCTGTATGCTCTCAAGCTGACCTGGTGCAGAGCCAAAGCACGACTATCCCACAGGTACTGGGAAGCTCCTAGCGGTGCCCATTAGGACTCCAGACCTTCTGCTTTACGAGCACTGGGATGGTACTGATGAGCCTCTATCACCTGTTAGACAAAAGGACCTCTTCCAACTGGCTGGGGGAAATCACAGATGTGTATGCAAAACAGTTACTGAGGTATTTTATCGCTACTTCAGTGCTACAAAATAGAACCTATCTTAATCAAACGTACCACTGAGTCCTAACTTTGGCCTTACTAGTCTTGGAACGGACACCTGATGATAATCTACCCTGGCCAAAAAAGTTATGATGGATGAGTATCTTACCGAAAGAACAACTTCAGAATGGCTTGTGTGTAGCTCTGACAATAAGTCTGGTCCTGCTGAAAAAATTTGCCCTACTTTTCAAAGCTGTAGGGTAGATCTTCTGATCATGGTCATTACCACACAGTGAAAAATACACCCATATCAGCATTTCTAGTGATTTCAAAAATTCCTAAGGGACCTTGTGTATCTCAAATGTAAGTTTCTAGTCACGTAAATATTGAAGAAAAGGAAGAAAAGTCTAAACAAAACCCACCCTCAGAAACAAGAGCAGAGTCCAAACATAGGTTGAAGTGGTGGTTTTTTTCTCATCCCACAGGTGTGATATGGAGCATTTCTTACATACTGCTTTCTAAAAAGATACTGAAGCAAGACATTGAATCGTGGGACTCAGTAGTGAAATTGAATATAAGCAGTCAGTGTCAGATTGTGCAGTAATAATTTATGGAGTAGGTGTAGATTTTTAAACAATGCCACGTATTTCCATTAGATATATGGTATAGACATTGCTAACTTCTACAAAGTAAATTGCCCTCTATTTTCAGTTTCCTGACTGTGTATATAAATAGATGCAGGTAGGTTTCATCTGATGGAATCAGAGAGAACTTAAAATTCATGGACTAAAACAGGAGGTGTATGAGTAGTTATTTTGAGATAATGCCTAGGTATTTTTGTGTTCCAAATGAAACATTCTGTCAGACAGTATTTCAAGGACAAGGATGTTCCACATTCTGAAAATTAAGTTCCTTAAAGGTTTCTCAAGAAGGCATTTTGATTAGTCATTACTTTTCAAAGTCTTCATTTCAATAATCACACTCACTGTAGCAATACGATTTCCTGTGTTTGGTCCTGACATGTTTTGATATCACAATGACAGTCATCTTTGCCTGCATTTTACTGAATTCTCTATTATAAATGCTGACTAAGCTATTAATAGCTGTGCTTTTGGTAGGCACAGATTTGGTCAGAGATGCTCAGTATACAACTATTCCTACCATCCGTACTCAGATAAAACAGATGCAGCAACGGCTTAGTTCCTTCAGGGCTTGGACTAGACTCTGCAGTGACCCTGCCTGTGGAAGACACGAAGCTAGTGGGAGCATCATACAAACTGCAAAGCTCATATAAAGAAAGACTGAAAATGTGTCCTCTAGTTCCAACGCAGAATTTGGAAAGCATACAAATGAACACAGCCTTGCTGAGGTACATTTGCTTAACAGACACAAGCACAATTCAGAAAAAAAATAACTAACAAAGGTGGACAAACACTTGTGGAAGACCAGTCAGTGTTGGTCCTCATCTCTTCATTTGAACAAAAAGCATGAAACCAAATGGCCACACAGAACAAATGAGGCCACTTTTCCTTAGAATGGGCAGGAAGGAGACAAGTTGGACATCTTGCAAAACTGACTACACTGTGTAATAAATCTATTTTTAACAACAAATTTTAGAAATTTAAACCCCCAAGCTCAAATCAATTCCGCATATGTAGGAGACCATGAAGCTGGAGACACAAATAGAAGTGGCAAAATCTGTCTAGAAACCTCAGGATTATTATATAAGGAAGATGATATGAAGTGTAAGAAAATATCTCTTAATGGGAAGGACCTATTTGCACCTTTCCAAAGTAAGGTAATTGAGAGAGCTGCAGTATTTCTGGTATGCATAATGGAAAACAAAACATTATTAGACTATTCTTCATTGCCAACAAACTCTCAACCCTCTGCTATTTATATATGTACTAACTGAACGCGCCAACTTTTCTAACCATTTCTAACAATTTTACATTTAGATTTCTTTAGCATGAGGACTAAAACCATTCACTATTAGAGTGCCATCTTCAGCATTTGAGGTAAAAACAAGAAACCTTTCTATCAATAAAAATCAGTAGATAGATTTCTATATTAGAAAAAATATCTCCTTTCCTTTCAACATTGGAGTGGTAAGTGGAAGTTCTTCATACCTGGTATGAAGGATATATTAGCAGAATACATTATCAATATAAAATATAGACCATTTAAAGCCTAGTAAAAATATCCTTCAAGATATGCCTTCAAGATAACCTCTTAAGACACAAGAATGGCATTGGAATTTCTTAACGAGACTCAAACACTGATGCTGATTTACTGGTTAAACACTTAAGTGTTCTGAGCAAGGATATTACTTGAATAAAAGTCTTGGGGAAGATGCATTGCAAATGGAAATTAGAGAGTATAATCTGTTTCTCTGAGTTGACTAAAATGAAAAAGAAAGTTGCAATCACTTGCAATCTTTGTTAAGGTCAATCAAGAGAGCTCTTAAAATTGTTGCGTGGTCCACATTTTTAATTTGCTGTGTATGACCAGAGAGGCCATGCATTCAAAGAGTGAAAACAAAGCCCTAATCTACCAAAATCAGCGTAGCAGGTATTTACAAATACTGAAGAACACCTGGCCCAGTCACTTGTATTTTGCAGTTTTCCCATCATTTACACCATAGATTTGCCTGGTTTAGGGTGGATTTCTTGAATATAATTATATTCATAACGTTTTACAAGAAAAGTAGATTGAGCTGAATTTTGAATACAGGTGAGCAGAGGCAGATATATGTAATAATTTGCCTCAGGCTCTCTGAGTGAATCAGTGGGCAGGAGCACAAAATGTTCCTGCAGCTCCTCAGCTTTCAGCTCTGAACTCCCCATGAGAGGATGGTCATTCCAAATTGAAAAGCCAAGTAAGGAATGCTAAAGGCACTATGTGCTTGTGCTTCAAAAATTAGTGGATTTTGAACTTTATTGTAGCCTCTGGACATCTAAACCAAAGGTTACTCACTTGTATTTACTTGTACAACGCCAGTCTGGGAGGCAAAAAGAAACAGTGAAATAGTTTTTAACTCAGAATGAAGAAATTACAATGACTATCACTGAATCAGTGTCTGCCCTCATTTACAAAGCTGAAGTAGTCAGATCACTGGATAATTGCTCTGTGTAGGAATGTTTTTGCAAGGTTATTCTATTATTGCAGGACTGTGGAAGAATCTGGATCAACATCTTCCTAATATAGTATATAATAAAATCCTCTTGGAGATTCATAAATTAAAGACATTCCATAAATCATTTATCTTGTGGCTTACCGTACATTACATGCAGCAAACTTGTCTACCACATGTTATTTAGTAATGCAGAGGAACTATTATGTCATAGCTCTTCAGATGATTTTAAGAAATACCATGCATTTGACACTAACATATACAGAGGAAAGTCCATAATTATATACACAGACAGTAGTTTACTGCAAAGCACCGCAAAAGCATAAAAGTAACTAGTCACTGTTGTAAAATACACTGACACATTTAGTCTAAATATTGGCTGATTAAGTGAAGGAAGTTTCCACTGGATATTATTAGTTCAGTTTTAGTACCAAAAATATTAGGTGATAAGCATCTTATTATCTTAATCCCAAAGTGGAAAAAGAAGCTGTGCCTTTCCCATCAGACATGAGCATGTGTATACCTTGTGCATGCCTGTTAATACAAAAACTTGAAAAAAAAATAAAAGGAAGCAAGCACAGACAGAAGGGAAGAAAGCTTCTGTAAACAGAGCAGAAGACACAAAACAACCCCAAACCATCTCTGTCCTCACTCCTCTTACCTTGCATTGGATACAAGAAATTCCAACCTTAATGGTCCTGCTATGTTCTTCCCCCTAACTTGTCCCTAATGTTCAGCTTTCTTTCAGAGTTTTTATAGTCTCTGCTGTAGGCTACAAACTCCAATCCCTGCCTTTGCTTTCTCTTACATCATTTCTAAAGATTTTCCACTGATCCTTGCCCTAAACCTTTCTCTGTCCTGCACATACTTGCCTCACATTTGTTATATTTATTGCTCTGATCAAGATGATTAGGTTATAATTAAAGGTCTCATTTTTGTCGTGGTTTTTTTCTTTTTTTCTTTCTAGATTCAGACAGGCATAGGGGTGGAAAGATTTTCAGCAGCACCTCCAGTCCTCTAACCTCTCACTTTTGCAAACTGCAGTACAGAAACCTGATGTCCTGGTAATTTTTTTGGTGGTGTTTTTAACTTTATTTCTCAATGACAACAGGAATAACTTTAGAAGGACTGCATTAACTTCAGGAAGAAATGAATTAGTGCATTTTAGCAAACTGACACTATTGTAACATAAGCATAAAAAAATGAGTGTGTTTTGTAAAGCAAGTCACAAGAATTTAAGTCTTTAAGACACTTCATTTCAGTTATAGAAATGATTGCAAAGTGTGAGCTATGAAGATGCCTATCTTCCCTAAACAGTACCAGAGGATCTATTTCTTTCCCTGTTTGCCTCACTAGAATAAGTCTATTGCCCCTTTTTTTAAATTTCAGTTTTTAATTGATTCACACAGCAATTGCAGACCAGTTTTGGGGTCTAAAATTCCAGCCTTTGCAGGCTGCAGTTAATTCATAGTGAGTTTATTCTTTAAATAGATAGGCACAGTACTTTAAAATAGTTTTTACTCTGACTTGCTAAAAGCTCTTCCTACAAGCAATGGAAAGCAAAACGAAATTTCAAATGCAACTTTGAGATAGGTGGGAAAAATTTGGCAGCCAGGAAGCAAAAGCTTTGATTTCGTCATCTGCCTTGATCAGAATGATTAGAGAAAGTCAAGAGTTTAGTCATATTGTAACACAGCTCATTTCCCAGATAAGGATGGCTGCAGAATTTTGCAGAGCTGACCTAAAGCACCAGATCAGGTTAGATCATTGCAAAGCATGTTTTTGTCACGCTGCCTGACTGAGGTATCAAGGGAAAAAAAGAGCCAGTGGAGAACGAGAGGCTGATTTTGCACAACACATGAACACAACACAAATGTACAGCCCCAGAGAACAAGGAGAGGCAAAGCAAGAATTTCTATAGCATCTCTCAGTACAGGCAGATGCAGAAGCAGAGCATGGCCCAGTGTGGTGCTTCACAAATAAGCATCAGCCACATGAGCACCCATGCTGATGTCAGGCTGGAGCAGGTAGGTTGGGACCATTTTCCGTCGTAGGGCCCAGCAGAACACTCATGACAGCTACAGAGATCCAAGTGGGCTCTGTGGATGCTAGAGCAGTAGCAGAATCAAAAGGGTAGAGCCAAACAATGCCATATTGCTGCAACTCAGCTACAAATGCTGCTACAGGAGAACTGGACTAATGCTCCCTTTTACAGTACTACCTGCATTTAGATGGTGGCTTGTTGCTGGAGTTCCAAGGACATTGCAGTACTTGACTGATGTATAAAACGTGAGCAGGATCTTGTGGGAGAAATTAAAAGCATGACCTAACCACTAGATATTATCAGATTCATGGGGTACCTTTGCTACATACTATGAGGTGCTGCCTACCAGCTACTGGAGTTCTAGGTACTCAACTCCTTTTTATTCTGTTGGAAAGATACAAGGCAGCACTAACAGGCATGTACTCCTCTTGGGAGTTTTCACAAGCCCTATCTCAAGCTTTTAAGCAGGATCTCTGTAGGGCTCCATTCTGTTACCATGTTTGGTGGTGATGAAGCTGGTAGGAGACATGGGCTGTGCCACTGAGAGTAAGCTGATGACAGACAACTGAGTGCTGCTAATGTGGTAATTTCAGTATTTCACAGCACAGGGTGAAGTGTAGACAATGACCAAGACTCAGCTGGCCAATGTTTAGCACCTCATCAGAGTGAGTGGGACAGTGAGCTGCAGAAAAACCTGGAGGAGAAATGCAACCATATTGTCATCTCCTTTGGCTCCAAGAGGACGTCTAAGACCTGGTATTAAAATTTGCTTTTAGGCTCTCCACTGATCAACGATCCTATAAGAAAGCTCCATCCACTTTTGTACCACCTGGGCCTACTGTGAGGTTGTGGCTTTTTCTTTTAGAAAAGTAACATGCACTTTTTCTATTTCAAAAAAAATTTATCACTGTGCTCTTCCCACAAAAGCAGACAATCTAGAAGATTTCAGAAATGGTTGCTGATGCACACAACTCACATCTCTGAGGTGTGAAAGACTCAGATCTGAGTAATCAGTCGTCTTCATGGGCTGCTACTGACCTTCAAATAGGACATATGTTACCAGCACACAGTGTTGGGGTTTTTTTTGGGGGGGAGGGGAGAATAAAAAAAAAAAAGAGAAAAGAAAAGAGAATAGTGTATTTGAGTGTTAACTTTTAATTTCCTGTTCTAAATTGACCCAGATTTAGCAACAACTTACAGATACCTTTTTGACATGTTCTGGAGAAGGCTATTAAGGAAGACTTCCCAGATAATGAAGAAGGTATATGGTGGTGACATAGCTGGCAGAGTGCCCAAGAAACAGACATCCTCAGCACTACTGTGGTTTAATTATACTATAAGTATAATTAAGTTAGGGCAGCCAAGAGTTTGGAAGGAATCTTTATTGCCTTAACCATAAATGAATAAAAAAACATAATGTGATTTTCTCAACTATGAGGACAAAAAGAAGGAAACTGGAAGAGGTAAGGACACAAGACATGAAGCTTTTTTTGTTACTATTCAAAAGAAAGACAAACTTGCATCCCTGCTGCCCTCATACTCTCACAAAGCAATTTCCGTAATTCAACACTAGTTTGCAAATCAATTGAGCTGGCTCGATGTTTTCCTTAATTCCTTTAGTAGACAAGTTCTTACTCAGAGAGCAGGAGTTAGCAAAGGTTCACTTCTGTAGGTGTTGAGCAATCTTGCTCTTCATCGTCCTTCCTTGTAGAAACTATATTTGGGTTTGTCAGACCTCATCTTTAAAATCTTGTGAATACACATGCTTGCTAGGTTTCTGTATTGTGCTTTTAATCTTTTTCTTCTCCCACTAAAACATGACCACCACAGATTTTTCTGTCAATATATAAGAGGGTATTTCAGAAACCAAGCTGATTCCCACCTATTTTTGTGTAGATATACAAAGCCAGACAGCAGATGACTCACTGTAAAGCAGAACTACACAAAGAGATCCTGCATTAACAATGTGCATGCATGTTTTCTAATTAAAGGTACATTCTACCTTGGAAGGAAAAACTATGTTAAGACAGCTATTTTTAAATCTGCAAACTATCATAGTAGCTTTTGCTGTGTCACTTCTATTTAAGATGACTCCTTGCAGCTAGATTGTGAGAAACAAAACCCACAAAGAGAAGGTAGCATATAAAACTGAAGACAGTAACATTCTTCAGAAATGTTAGGCTTCCTACTAGCAGTTTCTATATACGCACTTCTAAAAAGTCCTTTGTGCTCGAATTAAGTGCTTGTGATAGGTGCTGGGTCATGACATGTAAGAATCCATAAAAAGCACTCACAAAACAAAAAATCCTCCAAATGTTTGTTGAAATGCAGGTTTTTTCTGTAATAGTCATGCTATGATGAAGAACGGTGCATTGGGAAATATAAAAGACAATTTATCTTTTCTGCCCATGTCATTGTTTTGTAGTCTAAGATCTCCATGAGGAGTGAAGATGACCAAGAAGAGTGACAGGGCCTTTTGTGCTATGGATATGGTGGTTCATAAGCTAAGGGCAACAAAACCTCTTTGTATAAGAGGTCTCAAAGTACAAAGCAAATAATAATAATTATGGGACAATATCAGCTTGGTCCTAATTCAAACTGGTAGCATGGAAGTGAAAATGAATAGACTGTGTTTCCATCCCCTCTAGCTATGCTATGTGGAGTCAATGCTAAACGCAAAGATAAACTAAGAACCAGCTCCATCTTTCTGTGCTAAGAGGGAAGAGAGGGAGCGGTGCTAACGTTTTCACACTGCCTCCCCAGTCAAAGACGTGTACTGATGTCACCTGTCACTGAAATAAACTCTTCTTGACACATGAACCTTTGTGGCATGGTTCACAAAGCACAGAGCAGCACAGCGTGTGTCTTGGCTGCAGAGCGTGTATTCCAGCTCCAGAGCTAACTGCAAATGTGGTGATGTAGCACAGCATTGAGTGCGCGGCAGCAGCTTAAATTCAAAGACATGCTCGCAAGAAGAAAATACTTGTCTGTGCTGAAACTTTGTCCTGGCCTTACACTTTATTTTTTCCCCCCCACAACTGATCACCATTTTCTGTGCAGAGCTGAGATGTGGAGCTTGGTTCATTGGCATCAGGAGAAAGGATACGGAAGAATTAAAAACGCAGCTAAGCAGCAAAACGACGACAACAGTCGGGGGTTGAAAGGGGAAGGTGAATTATAGTCTTCAGACAGAAACCAGTGGTGTGGGACCTGGGGACAGAGACCCATGGAGCACTCACAACATCCCAGGATGCTGCAGGAATTGTCACCACTGGTTTCTCACCTGAAATGCAGGTAGAGGAAGATGAAGTCATACGAAAGGTGGGGCTGGGCAGGCGTTTCTCCCTGGAAGCAATTTCTGCACCAAATTATGTTACTAAGGAATATACCACACACACCCTCCCCACACTGCTGGTAAACCCATCCCTGGAATGGTGGCTTGTACAGCAGGACCATTCTGTGCTGGAAGACATTAGAGCAAGCTGTTAGTGTAAATCTGGAAGTTCAGAAAAATTGATGCTGGCTGATTTGATTTCCTTCCATGTTTTTCTCTGGTTTAAATGTACTTACGGATTAGCTCCTGCAAGGGACAGCACAGACAAATGTTGTTCTAGAAATTAAGGTCTCTGGTATTTCTAAGAACTAAACATCTCGTGACAGTTTGCCTTGGCCAAATTCTACTACATTACTGGGTCACATTTCCTCTGTCACTTCAACTGGACAGAGACCTTTCCTTGTCAGACTCTGCACCTTTCTGCAGCGAGGTTGTAATTTGTTAAACAGCTGCAGCATCGCAACTGGATTAATCCAGGATAATCCAGTAATCATTTTCTACTACAGCACAAACATTAATCAGTCAGTCATCGCCCTCTAGAGGTGGTC
This sequence comes from Nestor notabilis, assembly GCF_000696875.1. Lineage (NCBI taxonomy): Eukaryota > Metazoa > Chordata > Aves > Psittaciformes > Psittacidae > Nestor > Nestor notabilis. The sequence continues at coordinate 17,041 of NW_009935988.1, forward strand.
ACGTTGCGGGTAGAGCTGATTTGGGTTTGCTGGAAATGAGTCATCTGATAGACCAAACATTTTGTATGCAGCAAGAAGAACATACTTGCTGATTGGAGCAGATCCATACACCATTACAGGAAGAAATTACTAGAGCACTGACTATCAGCTCCTCGATTATTCCTTCCCTGTCTCGCTTGAGAGGTCACCCAATTTGCAGCATTTTTCATTCATATATTTTGCAGTTACGGTACTGAAGAGAGGAGTTAAGCAGAGAGAGAGATAACTATATGACACAGCTACAATGAAAAGCAGTAAAAATAACCCCCAGACTAAACTCTCTTCTTTCACAGCTTATTTTTCTCCAGCAATGTGCATAAATTAAACCAGTGCACAACCGCATTAGTCGATTGTGCCCATGCAAGCTGAATGTGTTGGTGTGACAAAAGCAGGAGGCCTTTACGTATAAATACAACAATGCACTTTCATTTCTTTCTTGACTGTTATGGCTAAGAAATTTTTAAAGGAAGAATATAAAGAGTGATGAATAGCAAGTAACTCACAATATAATCGAGTGATGAATGTACTGTTTCATGCATGCAAAGACCTGGTTTGAACAGGTGAGTATTTATTTAAGGACAAATTCTTCTGTGCAGAGAGAGCCTCAGCACAGGATTCTGGAGGCAGGAATAACTCATGGCCAGGTTTCCCCAGCCACATCCTCTTTTTTCCAGCTGGAAATTCTGTCTAGGTGGAATTCAGCAATTTTTCACATTTTCTTCTGGCAGGCTGGCTGGATGCACTGCCTTGCCTACATATGTAGGGATTCTCCAGGTATCCACACAAATGTACAGACCATCTGCACATGTGCAGCTCTGTACCTGTTGGCCACATTTAAACAAAAAAAGAGCAGAAGTCCAGGATCCCAGTAACCATCTCCTTGAGAACATTACCCTGGGATTCAGGAGACCTGTTTTCTGTTACAGAATCACAACATGGTGGAGACTGGAAGGGACCTCTAGAGATTGCCTAGTCCAACACCCGTGCTCAAAGCAGGGTCAACCAAAGCAGCTTGGTCAGGGCTGTGTTGAGTTTTGAATATCTGCAAAGGTGGAGACTCCACAACCTCTCTAGGCAGACTGTTCATTGTTCAGCCACTGCCACAGTAAAAAAACCAGCCAAACAAACAAACATAAATCTGATGCTTATGTGGAACTTCCTGTATTCAGTTTGTGCCCACTGGTTTTTGTACTATTACTAGGCACTGCTAAAGAGAGTTTTGCTCTGTTTTCTTTCTCCCCCATCAGGTATTTATATGTATTGGTAAATTCACCCCTGCTATACAACCCCAGCTTGCTCAGCTTCTGCTCATATATGCCAGATGCTCCAATATGTGGTCCTTCCAGTATGTCCATGCCTCCCTTGTACTAGGAAGACCAATACTCTAAATACATGCACACGCTAACACAGCCTGGGATACTGTAAGGGCACTACTGGCTCATGGTCAACCCTCCCACTTCAGGTCTTTTCTAAAAGTTGCTTTCCAGACATTCATCCCTCAGCCTGTGTAGGGGCATGGGGTTAGCCTCAGCTTCACTTCTGCCTTGTCTAGATGACCTTGGATTCAGCTCTCTGGGACTTAGTGTCCAAAGTGACAATGCTACTGGCCTTCTTTTGTAAAGAGATTTCAAACTTCGGTTGTCCAAGGTGGGTGTCATTTTCATTTGTCCTTCATAGGTAACTACCTTATCATCCTCTGTCAATATGTGGTGGCTCATATTGACAACTTGCTTCCATGTGGGCTTTCATAGCAGTCACTGTCCTGATGTGCAGGTGCCTTAGATTTATTTACCTTCTCTGCTGCAGTGTCCTTTCTTTAGGAGCTTACACACACACACACATTATTCTACTACACTACAGGTCTAGAAACAGAGGCAGAATACTGAGCACTGTATAGTATGCTATGCCTAGGGGCTATGAAGTCCTGTTCAGATCATTATGACATGGAAAATGCCCTTTTATCTTACCAGCTTTTTCCCCCTCTGTGGCAGCTGTATCCTAGCCTAGCCTAGAAGCCAGGGAGAACTCCCAATTTTGTTCCTATAGGAAGTGCAGGGCAGTGAACATTATCCAGTCCCTTCTGCATGGAATTGAACAATTTGTGCTTGATTAAAGCTGAGACTGCCAGCCTCAGAAAACTCAAGGTCCTAACGTTGCCTGCTTATTCTTACTGTATGTTTCCTTGTCCTCTGCATCACGCCACACATGGCCAGGTCCTTCCCCTCTGCAGGCCAATGTTTGTCTTCCGTGAGGATCTCTGCCCTGAAGCAAACTGGATTCCTTCATGGGTTTTCCTACCCTCATTTGAAGTTAGAGTGTCCAAGCACTTTGGAAATAAACAATGATTCATATATTTTCACAACACCTTTAGGGGCAAAGAAGTACAATTATCCCCTGCCAAATTTCTAAGCCTAGTTCTAGAAGTACATGTTTGTCACAAAACCCGACTCACATGCAGCAGAACGCAGGCTTGTACTATGCACAGCAGTAAGTCACTATAACTATAGGTATTGCTGCTGGCATACTAATGGAGCTGCATAAATCATTATTGATTCATGTGAGCAACGTAATCCTCTGGGCTTCAGTTACTCACACCAAGCTGGGTTATGTCCAAAATCCACATACTGCCCTCCCTGAGACTTGGTTGCTCTCTGGAGCCTGTTCAGTGCTTCTCCCTACCTGTCCTCTTGTCTTCACCTTCACAGAGGACCTCAACATCTTATACAAGAACATTAGAAGAAGGGACAAAACCACCTTCCTTCCACTGGGTTGACCCATTTATCCCAGGTGTGAATCAACTGGATTGCCTGTGGGAAGAGGCTGGCCTTCTACCTCCGTAAGGGTAGAAATACTGGATTTGTGCTTACTTTACAATTAGACTTGGAACCCAGGAGCAAGAACATAATATAGTTTCTTATGTAACCATGTATTTATTTTGGTTACATGCGGCTTCAAGACAAATCTGAAATGATGCTGGACTGTGCTGCTGCCCTCAAAAGAAGCTTGTGAGCAGAGTAACAATAATGTTCTGCTGCTGAAAATGATGTGCTGGGCTTTATGGTCAGCTTTTAGGTTTGAATGCTTTTATTCCACTTTGATATTTGAGCCCTCCCCTCAAAGCAAATCCTTCGAATATGTACATGGCTCTCCAAGCAATGGTCATGGGAGGACATAGACAGGCACAAAAAAAGATGCTGACGGCATCTGAAAATAATTTGCAATCTCTTAGCCGCATGAGCTCAGTCGCATTAACATAGTGATTTAAATACTGTGGATAGCTTTTCTGATGTTCTTTTAGAAATTTCTTATTGGAATTATTAGATGTCCAAAACATTTAAAACCAACTAACCTGTGGAATGAAACAGAGCAGATAATACTGACTAAGCACTCCAAACCCTGTCTTCCAGCTGCAAATCAAGCACATTGGCACCAACCACACAACCCCAGTGACCAGGAACTGGACTACTGAACTGCATCATGTCACAGAATTTTGGATGTCACAGCACAAGATGCTTCATGGGTCTGAAGCACCTACACTCCCCACAGCCCAGCTTTGCTGTAGCAAAGCCTAATTGTTAGGAACAGGGAGTGCCCATTTCACTGGGATGAATTGGATTCTCACTAGACCAAATAGATAGCCAACAACCAGAAGATGCAGCCAGCTACCAGCCAGTCCTGGTCTTCTCATCCTAGACACAGGACTGGCTTCGATTCAGCCAGGTTATAAATGGAGTAACTGTTCTTAGGTCAATAGCCCTGATAGCAGAATGTGCTGTCATTGTACCAATGTCAGTGGAGCAATCTGTGATTTCACTAGTACTAACAAAACCAAAGCATGGCTGCACAGAATGAGAGAAAATTCAGATACTGCTTCTTCAAGGCATTTATCAACAACCAGTACCTGAAGCACGTCAATCCTACCCTCCTTCCATCCCTTTTCCACCTGGTTTCTCAGACCAAAGGCTTTCTTTTATTATTCAGTGATTTTTCTCCCCCTCCCCTCCATCTCAAGCAGGTCCCTCTATTGCCACACAAATAACACAAGGTAACCAGCACTGTCCTCAGGGAGCAGCCACAGTTAATGAGCAGCATTTGACACTCGACTGCAAACCTCTCCCTTCGACTGGTGTCTGCACAGGCTCTTGAGGCTTCAGACAGCTGGGAACATCAACCCGAGAGTCTCCAGGTTGTTTTCTGGAGGGTATGGGAAATACCCTGTGTCACAAAAGGGAGTTAAGTTAAGCGTACAGCCACACGGTTAGAAAGCAGAGAAACCTCAGCCTGCAGCTGACAGTGACAGATGACTGTAGGTGCTGTGAGTGTTCGCTGCTCCTCACATTACCCAAATGTCAGGGTTTTAAAGTGATGTTATTAAAGCACCGCAGGA
>NW_009935988.1:21497-30531 GCF_000696875.1 Nestor notabilis
TGAGAGGATAATCATGCAAGCAGAGAATGAGCTGTTTGACTGTGTTGAAATTATGCTATTTGGTATTCCTCTAATTTGTCACATGACTTGATACACTGAAAAACTCCCATATTGTCTTTATGCTCTGGGTCCATGACAATTGCTTTTCCTGCAGCAGACAATGATTTGTAAAGTGACTTTTCTCATTCCCAAACCACCCCAAATTTTGCAAATCAGTTTCAACGAATTTGAAGTGGTTTAGAAATAACCTTGGCTCAGGGACTGGTACTGTTGTGGGGCTCTTGCTGCCATGACAGCTAGCTGGGGGAAGATAGCTAGTTCTAAATTACTCTATTTTTACATTAATATTTCTTTTAGAGCAAAACACCAGTAGAAGCAGTATTATTTCTATTCCTTGTTCTGGAACAGGACTGGTTCCTAGGAACCACAGCTTTTTATCATCTGAACATAGGCATCCCTGATCATTTCATATGGAAGTATATCCACTGCCTCCCCAGTCCCAAACCCTGGTCTCACTGTGTGGGTGCAGGGAGCAATCCCTTTTCTCCTCTGTGCTAGGTACTACCAGCAGAAATATATCACACTTTGCAACAGAGAGCCTTGTGTGGCTAAAACCTACAGCCGAGTATCGTAGAATGGTTTGAGTTGGAAAGGACCTTAAAAATCATCTGGTTCCAACCCCCCGCCACGGGCAGAGGAAAGGGGACAATCTGTCCCTGGGTGGGCTTGACCCTCCAGTCTTTCTGTTACCAGGTGAATGTGCTAAAGAATTGAATGACAGAAATTACCTAGTTAAAATTATCTTTGTTAGTAAAAAATATTTTCTTTCCTAAAATAAAATTACCTTCCTAAAAACATTGATTCCAAGTAGCAGAGAGGTCACATAGACCAAGGTGGTCATTTTAATGATATTAACAATGGCTGAAAAAGATAAGACTAGAAGTTCTCATTTCCTAGGAACCCATAAGCTGGCTATGAAATGGTGATTACTGCTGTTCACTGTAGCCCAGTGCTAGATTTGAATCCACTGTGCAGAATTTCAAGCTGCAATACTTGGCTTACATACTTATGTATGTAATACTGATACTCAAAACCACAGGTGTTCAAGCTCAGAGGGGTTGAAGAGCATCTTTGGGTGAAGCTCTACAATATATGTAGATCCAGAGTTGTCCCATCCCTGTCCAGTTCTGTTCAACCACATTCTGTTTTGAAGGGTACAGAAATACTGAACAGGAACAACTAAAGAAAGGTCCTCTCAGCTGCTATTATAGTCCCTTTGATACTCTTTTTACATTTTGACTGCTCATTGCCACCTACAGTGTAGGCTTGATTTTGCAGCACACTAGAGATGGCAGCAACAGAGGAAGCAGAGGTCCTATCTGTCCTATACCAATACCAGGTGCGACATTGCACTGGATGCTGAGCACTTCCTCATCTGCAAACAGACCAGCTTAGACTGACAACTATGGCACCACTGGATATAGGATTAGATACATATCCAAAGCTCTTGCTTCCATAGTAAGGACCCAAATTTCAGTGTCTTCTAAGTGCTTCGAGGACCCAAGCATTAATGTGTCTTGGCTATTTCACTGGGTTCTTCACACTTTGGGAGATCAATTGTGCAATTTTAAGGTTTTCGGAGAAATTGTAAAACTGATCTAAAGGCTCACTTAAAAATTTTGAAAGGGGTATCCAACAGCTTATAGGAGATGGGGTGGGAGGAGGTGTCAGGAAGAGGGGAAGGGAAAAGGTAAACAAATCAGGAGATGCACAAGAACAAACTATATTCCAAGCACACACAATAGAAAATGCAGGCCACTGCCAGGAGACTAATAATTCATATTGTTCCTATGCACCGACCTCTTCTAAGAAAACAGAAGAATTTAAAGCAGCATAAGTCATAACTGTACACATTCTGGAAGCAAAGCTGAAAGTGCTGTCAGGAAAAATCACCCTTCTTGTTACAGAGCCCTTAACACGTTCCCTTCCCCTTCCACCTGGGCAGCAGAGCTCACACCTGCAGAAGCAGGGGGAGAGGGCGAATGCGTTCCTGCAATGCAGTCAGTCCTCACCACAGCAGAAGGACGGACATTAAATCTGAGTCTGAATGTGGCAGGATAGATGTGCATTACTGGAAAAGCCCCTGTAGCACAACAAACATGGGCACCTGGGTGGGCACAGCAGATTTCTGGAGAGCATGTGAACAGAGCAAGCATTATATCCAAGGGAGTTCCCAGAAGTCAAGGTGCAGGTCACATGCTCCTTCCCCTCCCACAATCAATGCACTGCTTTAGGTACTGCCCTCCAAAAAGCCGGGAACTAAGGAAATCGTCCTCAGTGTTTTTTCAAAGATCACAAACTTCACCCCTTTCGCATGCTCCAGATGACTGTAGCAGATACACAGAACAACAGATTCACCGAACAACAGATTCACCGAAATACCCACAGCTAGATCAACAGATACGGTAGGTGTGTACAGGGTTTATTTTCTCTTGATCTTCATATAGCTATGTTCTTATACATGTACTCTGCATTATACTTCTCCTTTTGTGCTGTTCAATACCTGCCCTTTGCCCCGGTGAAATGAAAGTCATTCATTTTGCACACCCTTTTTTACCAGTTTTGTTTGGACACTTTTTCTGGCCAGTTTATACACTGATTAGGTCTGATCTGCACAGATAAACAAGATCGCAAAACCTGCCCCCAGAATTCCCAATGGAGGATATTCTTGCCTGCTCTAGCTTTGCATTTGGCCCATTTGTCACAGTCATTGCAGGGCTGAGGTAGTGCCAGTGCTATGAGCAATGAGCTAAATATTCTTCAGTGCTGATGAAAATCCTAAGAAATTCACTGAAATCAATGGAGATATTCCAGATGAGGGAGGTATATGGCTCAACAAAAATGATGGAGTAAAAAACACCCACGGATACAGAAGATGTTGTCCAGATGGTTAAGCTAGCCTGGTGTCTGTCATGAACCCATCCCTTGACATCCATGCAAAAACTTTTCGCACTGCAGCATTAGCCCATGACACTTATCTCCCTGTCACCGGCCCAGAACTGCTGACTTTGTTGGCTCATGCTGACTTCCACTAGGTCAAGGCTTAACCACTGATATTACTTAGAAAACACGTCTGGGCAAAGGTTCAGCAATGGTACCCCAAGTGCCACGGCTAGAGAGCTGCAGTGAACCCCACCAGCAGGGTCAGAAGAAATGCTTAAGGCAGGAAAACTGGGGCTGACCCCCTGCACTGGGACAGGGTGAAGGATAAACCAGCAAAATAAGTAAAAGGTTCCTTTCATCTCACAGTATTATTTTGGTGTTACAGCTTCTCTGTCCTCAGCAGCATTTACTTTGGTGTAACTGAAATGAAGATGTCATCCAGGAGAACGAGAGGGCTCTGAGACCAGCTGAAATAAGAGGAAACACTGCTATACTCCACCAGCTCCCAGTGGGACAGGTCAGCACAAATACCCCCAAAGTAGAAACAAGTCACTGTTCAGAGCTACACAGATTTTCACAATGACTTTAAATTAACTAAACTTTCCAGCAGTTGAGAATTTGGCCAATAACCTTGGCTGGAGCTGAGCTGACCTGTGTCAAGCTGGAATCCTGACTTACAACAAGTCATCTACAAGTCTTCAACAGAGTGCTGGACCCACCTGCGCTGAGTGTGACAGGTAAGCTGCTGATGGCATAAATTGAAGCAAGTAGCTCCAAACAGAAAACAGAGATTTGGCTGCAGCTGCAAAAGAAAGGATTCACTGAGGTAGACGTTTAACCATCAGCCTGCTTTGGACAAGTGCACCTGGACTAAAGAGGTTAGCTGGAGGGCTCTCACATTTCTTCAGAGAGCAAACATCTGCATGCAATGTGAACACTTTGGTCAGATTTGTCTACCAGAACATTAATCCAGCATGACAAAAAAAATTAAAAGCCCAAGTCACCAGCCATGGGGCTGCTGAAACCAGGCCCTTTGGCTACTTCAAGGAGTTTACTAGGTATGTATAAATAAACATGGAAGACTCCAGTACTGCAGCAGTTTAACGAAGTGCTAGAATCCATTCTGAAATGTTTATGAGGTGAAAATAAGTAAGCAGCCTCTACAAAACCAACTGACATTTTTCAATTTATGAGGCTTCCTGTCTTGCAACATCTATTATTTTACATGAAGATTTTAATTTAAAAACTGCCTTTCTGAGCTCTGCAGATGGGAAGGATGCTGAGATTCTGGGCTGACATCCCAGCAACCACAGTAGATAGCCTGGTATTCACAGTTGAGTTTTCTAATAAGGCAGTGCACATTTCTAAAATGTCACTGCACAAGTGGCCATTGGTGAAGTTATTTTTAAGGCAGTGATTCAGGAAGACACTTAGACTTGTTGTGCCTGTTCCTGAATCGGCAGACATGCATTCCTTGAACTATCTTAAGACCCTGCTGTGAAGAGAGACTTTAATGGCAAAGACAGATACAGGATCACTTACTAGAAAACATTCTTAGCACTTGATTTTCTTCTCTTTGTACTGATGTCAAATAGGAAAAAAAAAATTTAAATATTCAAGGAGTTAGTGCAGGATAAAGGCAGAGTGAAGCCTGAACTGAGCCATATAAAGCAGCTTCTTCCTTAGAGCAGTGGCATTTTCCACTGATAATGTGCACTAGAATAGAAGGAAACAACCAGGTATACCACCCCTATCAGCGAAAGGTCCTTCATCTCCCTTTCAAGCATCACATACCCAGGGATAGCTTTGAGGCAGGTGCATTACAAGTGCAGCCTGGTTGGTGGGTGTCACGAACAGTGTTTATACAGTCAGGCAGTGATCCGAAAGGCATTTCCAAATAATCACTTCTGTTCCTTACTTCAAGATTCTGAAAGGCACATGCCTTCATTCCATCATCCCTGAATTCATTTCTCTGGGAATCTGACCCATCTCTTTGGGTTTTGCCTCTATTTCTCTTCCTTGACCATTTTCAAAATTTGATTTAAGGCTCATGGAAGTTGCTACTGTGGGGGATTGATTCCCTTTTTCCTACCAGAGCTGTGCTTAGCTGCTGCTAAGTCTTTAACAAAGATGCCCATGAAGGTCAAAACATTTATGTTCCCTATGTGTGAGGTAGAAAATTTAAGGCGCCTGCTTTTAACTTCACATCTCTAGCTAAATAGAAGGTCACACTGCTGCTGCCTGCACTTCTTTATGCCCAAACCAGATAGCAATGCTGAGCAACCCAGGGCAGAAATGAGAATGGTATGCCTTTGTTAACATATTGCTTTGTGATTTCAGTGGGGCAGCTAAAGCCCAAGGTGTAATCAAAGTGTCACCTGGGTCCTGAGGTTGCAAGCAGAAGTCACAAGCACTGAGGCATGGAAGATGACCCCTAAGGGTCATAACCAAGGGATGTTCAGAGTGTACTGCAGTACAAAGGCAAAACCTAACCAAATAAAATATGTTTCTGAAGTTAACATGTCCACAACCTTCACCGAAGAAGGTTAATTCACTTTGGACAGTTACATGAGCATGATCTGAACCTGGGATGATGGCGTTTCAGATGAGACTGCTGCCTTTCCTGAACCTCCACCTATCAGGAATGACCACAGCTCATACACAAGGGGTGGCTGCACAAGGAATTTGCATGGTGCCAGCATGGACCTGGCTGTCAGGAACATTATACTGTGAGACTACATTAAAAGGGATTTCTTGGTCTCCAAGAAGGCTCTATGAAGAAAGCCTAATCTTCTGAGGCTCATGCTACTAAGTAAATTAAGAGAGCAGAGCTTAGAACAGCATTGCCCAGCAAAGAGCCTGTGCATGTTAATACACTGTAACTACCACCACAAAGCTAAGGAATTCCTTTTTTCTCACAACTGAATCTTCTCCAATTATTTCTACTGCCTACTTCTTGTATTACCATGGTACTTCTCAACTTTGTCCCTGAATTGAGACCCTGGTGAGTTGGACCCCCCTGTGACAATTCCATGGCATTGGTGGATAAGGAAAGAGGGGCCAGCACCATCTAGCTGGACTTGTGCAAGGCATTTGACATTGTTCCACATGGCATCCTTGCATCTAAATTGAAGAGGCATGGATTTGACAGAAGGACCACTCAGTGGATAAGGAATTGGTTGGTTGGTCACACTCAGAGAATTGTGGTCAACAGCTCAATGTCCAAGTGGAGATCAATGATGAGTCTGAGTGGTGACTTCATAGCAGCCTTCCAATATCTAAAGGGGGCCTAGAAGGATACCGAACAGAGACTGTTCATTAGGGACTGTAATGATAGGACAAGGGAAACTTTAATGGGGAAGTTTAGGTTAGATATAAGGAAGAAGTTCTTTACAGTGAGGGTGGTGAGGCACTGGAATGAGTTGCCCAAGGATGTTGTGAATGCTCCATCCCTGGCAGAGTTCAAGGCGAGGTTGGACAGAGCCTTGGGCAACATGGTCTAGTGTGAGGTGTCCCTGCCCATGGCGGGGGGGTTGGAAGTAGATGATCTTGAGGTCCTTTCCAACCCTAATCATTCTGTGATTCTATGATTTTATGAGTGGCGTTCCTCAGGGGTCAGTACTGGATGGGGCTTTGAGCAACCTGCTCTAGTGGAAGGTGTCACTGCATGTGGCAGTGGGGGTGAAATTAGATAATCTTTCAGGTCCCTTCCAACCCAAACCATTCTATGAATCTACAAAAGCAGTCATAGTTTTTGCCAGCTGTGCTAACCAGAATAAAATAAAGTTAAATCTGTAAAACTCTGCTAGCTTCCTATTTGTCCAATGTTCTAAAAGCTTAACATGTTAAATTTTAATACTGAACCTTGAGGTATCTGCTGTTATCCCTTAAGACACACTGAAGATCATTTTATGTCTTTTTTTTCCACTACTCAGTATTTTGTCATTCTTTCCTGACTACTCAACTTCTGTAAGAACATTTTGTGACCGACTTTGTCATAGTAATGGGGGTGCTGTAAATAAATCATATCAGATAGACCTCCTTTAATTATTCAAAGACAAGACATTTCATTGTCATTTATAGAAGAAAACGCTTTAAAATTTGCTCTGGTGACTCTCTCATCTGTGCAAGTGTAAACTTTGACTGTCCTTTACTATGGAAAACAAGAACTCAGAAACAGTGAAACTGTAGCTTGTTACATATTCTTCATACTCATGGAAATGACTACAGGAGACATGAACTTTGGTGAATGAAGACACATGTCACACCTACACTCAAATATTACGTGTGTAGGGTCACATTTGGTACTACAAGAATGCAGCAGCTGCAGAGGAACAGAACTCCCTCCACACCCCTGCCTGTGCTTTGCCACCCTACACATTTTTTCTTGGATAATTTATATCCTACTTTTTTATCCTATGTAAAATGAGTTTCTTGTCTCCCCATATCCCTGCTTCTACTGCACTTCAGTGCAGTTTGTCTTTCTTCTATTCTCCCAAGAAATTTAACAGAAAGAGACTGGAGAGTTAACAACAAAAATAACACTCTGAAAGGTAAGCAATAGCTGCAGGGACAGTGTAAAGGAAGATATTAGGACTATTTTCATTCCTTTTCTACTAACTGAAATCTCCTATTTCGGTTGATATTTTTTTCTTTTATATCAGGGAAAAATTATCATCATTATCTGGAGGAATAATGTCTCCTGGCACACTTCAAAATTCCCCCTTACTGGTAAGCTAGGATTGAAATGTCCCAGTGAAAGCTGCTAAGAGCTGACAGCTGCCTCTTAGGAACTTCTGAGAATCCTGTCTCTAACAAAGATATCCACTACCTTTACAGCTGGAAAGGTTAAACTGACTCAGCAAAGGAGCTATTATTCTGGAACAGATTTAACAGGATCAGAGAAGAGTTGTCTCAGGAGCCCCCAGTTATCATCACTGGGGCAGAAGGTGCTTTATCTTGTGGCAAGGTAGTGGATGTGCTGCCATACAGTCCCTCCTCCTCCTCCATCCGGATGTTGCTACATCTGCCTGACAATTCTACACTGACAATCTAAGTGCCACAGAAGCCACTGGGACCCTTTCATGAAGAACTATCTGGAAAAAGGAATTTCTGATCTATGAGAAATTCCAACATTTTGAAATTTGTTTTTCTTCCAAATATAAATGAGAAGCCAAAATTCCATGGGCCGTGTGGAATGGATCTCCCAGACAGGAACAGGGGGAAGGAATGGAGAAGATTAAGAAACTTTATTTTGAAAGAAAAAGAGAAAAGAAAAAAAAAAAAAAAAAAAATCCTGCTGTTGCTTTTTTGTTGAACTTTGCTACTTAATTTCAGTGAGGACCAAACCAGACCCCAGAGAAAAACCACAAAGTCTGCAGCTCACCAGGAATCTGGGAGAGATATATGAAAAAGAATCAAGTAACTGATGATTGGTCAAGGTTGATAGAAGCACTCTGATAAACAGGTTGTTTTCAAATTGGTCATACATTTTAAACAATTCACATATATTCAATATTTACAGACAGCTATACGACCCCTCAAAAGATCCAGCAAAGCATTTAAGTATGGTTTTCAATTTCAGAGTATGTATCCCCACTGAAAATATTTACTCAAGCATGTACAGTTAGACATTTACTTGTTTTCCTGAAACAGTTCCTATTCATTCTTTAACTCAGGAACATCATTTTTACATCTGATGCAACACCCTACTGATTTCTCAGCAAGTCTCATTCTCGATGTCAGTCAGCTTTGGGTCTGCTATTCAGTATTTAGACCAAAATCTGTTGATCCTTGGTATCTGAAGTCAGACCTTTAAAGTCACATAAGTAAAAGGTACTTATCTTTCAGTCAAACAGTTTCCTTGGTCATTGCTCTTGAGCATCTGCTACACTCTTTTACATGACCTATGACATTTTGGAATACTCATGGGCGTAGCAATATGCATGTTCCTGACAATCCCACTTCCTCTTTTCTATGTTATGAAGTGGCTCAAGATGATCAAAGAAAACTATTAACATTTTTAACTTCAGAAAAATAAGCTTTATACATTTATCTCACATTTACATGCACAAGTCCATGGGACCTGATG
>NW_009935989.1:0-12772 GCF_000696875.1 Nestor notabilis
GCCCCGCGGCGGGCACGCAGCCAGGCCGGCCCGCCCTTGCGGAGATCGACGCTGCATTACTCCGGAGCGGAGAGAAACGGCCGTGTCTGCGTTCGGTTTAACGCAGAGAAACCACGTGTGGGAAATACCCGGTTACAGGCGCTGCCCTTGCCCCACACAATAGAGGGGGTTTATTCACACTCGCAGGTGTGACAGGTACAGAGAAGGTGCACACGGCTTCACCTCGGCCCCCCACATCAGCCACACCAGGGCCAGGCGCCCCTCACCGTGAACAGTAAATGGAAGTGCTGATGAAAAGGCATCAACACACACACACATAGAGGATTGCTCTGGTCACACCTCAGTCCTACAGAAATGGAAGAGCCGAGTGATTTGTTTTAATGGATTTCTGACTCAAAAAGACACATTTTCTAACTACTTAGATTCTACCAAGACAGAATTTGGACTGACCTGATCAGTAGTGCCTGGTGAGACAGCTCTTTTCCATTCATTCTCAGAAAAGGAATCCCTGTACTTGAACAAAAAATGTTTGGAATATGGATGGTAACAATACTAATTAAAAGTAAATACGCCAGGCAATTTATTCTATTGAAGCCTTAAACACAGATACCAGCATTAAATGCAACAGTAATGCTTGAAGTAATTACCTAATGAAACCCAGCTTTAGTGTAAGTAAAAAAACCCACACAAGTATTTACACTTGTATATAATTTACATTTTCTTTAAATATCATATACAGGTTGTACAAACATAGGAAGTTAATGTTTGCTTTATGGCATTACTACAGACTTAAATTCACATTCCACTTTAAGAATCAGTGTATTTGCTATAAATGAGGTTCACCTACTCTTGATCTTTATATACAAAGTCACATTTATTTTTAAAAAGTCTTGATTGCAAAAATAATACAGTAAATTGCAATAAAAGAAACGTTATTTACATGTGAATTCCAGTACGTTGATACTGTTGACTTGGTAAGAGTAACAATGAAACCCTGCTGAATGCCTTTAAGTGTTACTGTTTTCAAATGTGAAGATTTGACTAAAATTTTTTACTCAAAATAAGAGTTATGATAAAAGCTCAAAATATTGCCAAGAATTAAAATCAAACTGACTTATTCTGTTGAAATCAAGTCTAAACTGACTATGTGTCTCATAGTAGGCCTTCCATGGGGGCAGTTCCAGGGATGCTCAATCTCACCCATATGGGTGATCAGTTTTCTCATTTCCTGCACATTCAGTGCAGTTCCAATCATCACCTGCAAGTAAAGGCAAAAAAACCAACTATTATTTTCTTCCTCCATATTGACAACTGACACAGGTAAGAGCAGTTCTTCAGATACTACAGTAAGTAGTACTGTGCAAGGCATTAAAAGAACTACAAGATGATCAGAAGACAAAATACAGCTAAGTATGTTCCTAAGTGCACTAGTTTGAAACATATAAAAAACTATCAGAATTTTTCCCCAAGTTACACTAAATAAAAACACATAGAACAAAATGGAGGACACTAGCTGTTGACACTCAACAGTAAATAAACTTCCCCTGCAATACACATACAGATACAGCCTATAACACAACAGAAACCTATAATACAACAGAAAAGACAGTATTTATTTGAAAACAACCATCCGGTGCAGTACTTACAGACTTCCTGCAAGCTCGAGAAGCAAACATCTGCCTGACCCTGGAAGGCCTACACATGACTCCAGGGCAGTCACTTAACATGAAGATCAGCTCATCTATGTCTTGTGGACCGAAAGTCCAGTTTTTGCTTGTTGGCAACGATATTAATTTAACTCTTTGAGTTACAGGAGCTGAAAGATTTGCAGCAATTAATAAAGAAACAAACAGAGCACTACAGATAATTACTTTTTCTTGAGAGAAAAACTACTTGGATACATTAATATGATGTGATCTGCATATCTGCTTAGGTTTAAATTTAGTCTTTTGATGGATGTTGCTAACTAACCGAAATGGTAACTATGGCAGATACCCTTTTAACATTAAGAAATAAACTGCTTGCAGACTTAAAAGCAGATAGATCCAATCTCTAACAAACCCTTTGATTTTGACAAACAAAACATTTATGAAACTATTTTGAGGTTATGTGACTACAAAATAATTAAGGATTTTTGTTGATAAGGGATTGATAATTAACAGTACTTTAGATAAAAAAATGTAGATTCTGGAATTAAGAATATGGAAGAAATCTGTAGCGACTTCCCAAAGTGGCAATGAGGAAGGTAAGATTTTGTAAAGGACTATGTGTGCAAAAGCTTGAAAATCTTGAGTTCAGAATTGCATTGAGCTAAGAAAAACAACATTTCATTACAAGATTAAGGACCTTGAGGGAAGGTAGACAACCCATAAATAAACCATCTGGATCAAAAGAGTAACAACTGACTTCAGAAAGATTAGGAATGTAGAAGTAATTTTGAAGAGCTCAGCAAAACAGAAGGTAACTGTGCTCCTAAAAGGGACCCTTGTCCACAGAGACCCTTACTCAAAGAACATGCATAGTGAAATTAATATATACTGTATCTTTAAACAGAGACGAGAGAACCTAAGAGCCAATGATTGTAGATACAGACTGTTACGTATAGGAAAATATATATAGATACAGACTGTTACGTATTTTCACTGTTTTAAATGTGCAAAAGTGAACAGCTGTTAGACTCTGAGTGTTACCACCTAGCACCCATCTCCGCGCAGACATGGAATAAACAAGTATCTCTACTGTGTGTGTTAATCAGCTCTCTGCACACCAGGTGAAAGGACAACAGTAACACACAGCATTTTGATGATCCTTGCTGTATAAGGAAAACAATAAGGAGCTTGCAAGTTATGCAATTTGCTCAGAAGTACATAGCAAGTCAATCCCAAAGGAAAACCCAAGTGCATCACTTACCAATGGTAGCTATTAATTTAAAATTGAATTAAAATTTTATTATATTAAAGCTATTAATATAGACTTATTAATATACAAATAGATGGAACCCTGCTGGAACCAGCAAGTGTACTAGTAAAACAAAAGGATTTTAATGTAACACATCCAGCTTACTCCAAAGGGCCTTCAGAAACTTCTGTAAAAAGCTGGAGAGATAAATACTCTACAATGTTCTGTCAAATAGTGCAAAGAGACCACAGAATCATAAATATTAAAATCCAAACAAACTATATAGTACCATACATATTATTTCAAAGTTTCTGATAATGACCAAAAGGGACTTTTGCATAATAAATGACATGAAACTGTTCAACTTCTTTACTTCCAGCAATTCTGGCCCAAACTCACCATTTTCATTTATGACAAAATCAAAACCATTTTTTCTGAATATTTCCAGGTTTTCAATCAGTATATTTTCATTTACAGCCGTTAGATTGAGATTTTGAGGCCTGAAAGAGAGAAAAACATGGTACTGCATCACTGCATAGTGCAGACCACTTAAGACAGGCTAAGAAGCAATCTAGAGCTACCAATACAGAGCTCTCTGCTGAAACATTTCACTTTGCTTTGTTAAAAAAAAAAAAAGCAACTCACTACTGAACAGATCACTTCCAAGTGTTACTCATCAGAGTTAGGTAAGTTGGGCAGCACTCCCTGTTGCAACAGCAGCTCCAACATCTTCACTATATCATCATCCTTACCAAACTACGGGTTCCCACGCAAGCCCACCACGAAATCTGTTTGACCACTCATTTGCTGCAGGCTACCACTGTACTAGTGGTATTTATTTCTCATGTGAAGGTTGACTTTTTGAAATAGAGAATATAAAAAACAACTTTCACTTTCAGTGTTTTGCATGTATAAAATGCTACATAATCATAAATATCCTTCTGAAACATTGAATTAAACTTTAAAATTATTATTGTTAAAACACTGAAAATACTCACACTATCAGCTTCTGACCTTGAAGAACAGTGTGTTGTTGTAACATCTCAAAGTTGTACTTCTCATCAGTAGCATGTTGATCAATTATGAAAAGATCAGAATTCAACTTTGCTATAATAAACCCTAAATTGAACTGACCAATAATTTCCATTTTCGCAAACATTTCTTTACTGTATATAGAAAATACAAACAGATAAGTTACACGTCATCTGCTATCATGTTAAACTGTAAAACTTAAAAACATCTTTTTCCCTCTGCAGAACACACTATACATTAAAAAAAAGAAAATCGCATTTAAGCAGGCTATGAATGTGAAGAAGTACAGTTATCTGGAATCTGCCACTGACTGATGAGCCCATTTCTAGCAGAACACAGTCTGCTATTAAAAGAGGACTTGCTCAGGATCTCCCATTTCAAGTATATACCTGAAAGTAACATATTCACAGCCATGTTTAACCCAATTTCAAATTCACAAGGGGAGAAATATACAAGTTATGCAGACTTTTCAGAGTTAACAGTCAAAAATTTGGTGTTTCTCTGACTATGCTGCAAATTACAAGTCTGAACTAAGCCAAATCTATGATGTTTGTGACCTTTTTAGTGTCTTTTTCCATGTTCTGCTTGCATTTAGCTTGAACAGCTGCTCTGTCAGGTAAAATAACTTGTCAAATGGACATTTCAGTGGCATAAGTTAACTAAAGGACATATCCAAAACTAACAGGTAGATGTAAGCCTCTTCCCCACCCCCCAAGAAAGGTCTTGTATATTCCCTAAGTTATTTTTATTAATTGATGAATACAGTATGTTAAGAAGGTGAAAATACCTGATCTCTTTTCTCAATTCATCTTCTGCTACTTTATTTTCTCCAGGACTAATTTTTGCTTTAAATCTTCTGTACTTTTGTGTTTCTGTACTTTTCTGTTGTTGCTCTATTACCTTTTTTACCTTTTCCACTAAAACCTTCATAGAGAATTCAAGTGGCACAGTTTTCTTTTTAACTTCCACCAGTACATCAACAGTTGGCTTATAGTTCGTAGTATTCTTCACTTCAGGACATTTGCCTGCCTTAAAGTTGTCCACTTCATTTCTAAAGCTTCCACTTTTAAAACGTTTTATTCTTGGGGAAGAACTACCAGATTCTTGAGATAACTTATTTTGATCAGTCCAGTCAATCCCTTGATTTAACTTATGTTCAGCGCCCAAGTCCTGAACATCACATTTCAATGATTTCTCACTACATCCAACAGTTCTGAAACATTCATTCTGAAGTTGTTCTTCTGAGCTACAGAATTCTTCTTCACAAAGATTAATTATACTTTCATTACCGATGCAGGTCCCAGCTTCTGGTGTGTTACATCCAGCATCTGACTCAGAAGTGCTACAAAATCCAGAATCTGCATTATCTTCCAATTTCCTCAAATATCTGCTTGGAGTTGATGTCTCTGAGTCGCTCTTATGGCAACTCTTGGACTGCCTAGTCAAGATAGCCTTTTGAGTCTTCATGGTTCTCCAAGTGGTATCAAGTGACATTTGTCTAGGGGAGCCATACTGCTGTTTTACATTTTTAGGGCTTCGAAAATTACTCTCTGACATTTGGCTAAGAGAGAATGACTCCCTTAATCTAGAAAGAGTCATTATTCTTTTTATTTCACCACTTGGATTTTCAGTTTCAGAGTCAGGCAGCATTTCTACCTGAGGCTTTTCTGTCTCTTCAGGAAGTGTTTTCCTCAAGTTGCCTAATAAAACCAGAATAAAGAGTATTTCAAGATGCTAAGTTAGCTGGAAACATTAATAAAATGATGTGCTTTAGTAAAGGGAGTGAAAAGAGAAGTAGAAAAATAGCAAAGTCCTTAAAGAAGCCCTTATGGTTCAGACAATGACTGAATATGGGGCTCAAATGCAACAGACAAGCAGTCACATCTTTAAGAAACTTAATAGTACTTATGTGGATGAATTTGTGACCTCTTTTTAAAATGGAATAGCAATCAGTGCAATCAGCATGTTTGTTTATATTATCAAAAGAGTTTAATGACTGCGTGACAATGAAAAGGGAACTGCTCTTATACTTCAATGGTCACTGTAAAAATCCGTTGGCAAGGTAAAGAGCTGGCACAATAGATACTTGCAGTATATGTGATTTTGTGTAAATAATTAGAGAACTTCAACCTCAGAAATTGAGAGTCTAACATGTATTTTACTAAAGATTAAGTTAAAATAACAGAATCAGGCTACAACTGATTCCATATGTCAGTAAAAAAAAAAAAAAAAAAAACAGAAGAGGACAAAACTAGTAAGGGAACTGTTGTTTAACAAGAGGTTCTGTTGAAAGAAATTAGGAAGATGAGGTGGTGTCAACACTGAAAAACAACTTTGAAAGACTATGCAGTCACAGCAGAATAAGCAATTCCTGCAGTTATCATGAAAGAATCAAACTCTTACTCAAATTTCAGATTTTATTCATGAGACTGTAACCATTCTTTCTGGAGGACATTTAAACAAAGGAATCAGATCTATTCCATTATCTTGGGAGAAATCTTTTTCAATTTCTGTTAACTTCCCCCCCCCAAAGCTGACTGTAAATCCTGTCAAGCTGGCATGTGTAATTTCCATAGCAATCACTTAACTTTGGGTCCTCACTTATTATTTGATGCCAGTAACAATCTTTCAATGCAAGTAATACATGAAAAATCTGCCCTGGAAGATACATGAATCAACAGCCAGACATTTTTTTCCCTTTCTTCTTTGGGTTTTTAAAAACACATTTTTCCATTTTCAAATCTCTACCATGTATCACACACAAAATTTTCACATTTTGCATCTTACCTGCAATGTCCAGAAGTTTCTGATTGACATTCAGTTTGTTAACATCACTCCCAAACATCTTCATCAGAGAAGTTTTTAGAATTGCTAATAAAAGCTTCTCCTCCTGAAGTAAGATTTGCCTTTTGTCTGGAGTTACATTGATGTCAACACACTCTTAAACAAAAAGGACACCAATCACATTATATGTGAAAAATTAAAAAAAAAAAAAATTAAAAAAAAAAATAGAGAGAGAGAAAAATCCAACCTTGGATCAGTCAGTTTTCTGCTCTTTCAACCCCTTATTTTTATTTCACAGGATTAAAACCAAAGGCACAGTTAACATTCACAGTAAGTCTACAAATGAATCTTTTAACTTTCCTCAACATTCCAGCAAACAAAACAGAAGCTAATTCCATGCAATAAAACGATTCAAGTTTTGCTGTAGTTAAGCTAACCACAAGATTGACTTTTTCTCATTACTTGAGATAAGTTACTTTTGAGTACAGAAAAAGCAGAGGCAGAGAAAAGTGGAACCACAGCTAGATCCCAGCTGTCACTCACCAATGGCAGATCACAGAATCACCCCAGTGCAGGAAGTCATACAGATAAAAGTTACAATATTCTCTAAATAAATACAATTTATTCTTCAATTAAATTCTAGACTTTACTGAAGCTACTGAAAAATATGCATAACTTACCAGAATCTACACAAATGTTTAGGACAACAAATGGATACTGGTGTTTATTATATACATGATAAATTTCATTCACAAGTTTGACAACCTGCAGAGGTGAAAAAACAATAAACGTCAAAACTATTATCTTCTATTTCCCATTAGTACACGTTATTTAACTCCCTTCAAAACAACTAATGAGCTGGATCATATATTGTATGATCGAGTTTTTGTTCATACAAATAGACACAATGAAGACAAAAACTTGAGACGCAGGAACTTGCAGCATTAAGCCACAAATACAGGTATCAGCTACTCATTTAGTTGCTTTCTGAGAGGATCAAACAAGTTAGCACTGGTGATCTTCGAAAAATAAAATTCTCACCTTTGCTGGATCACATGGACGTTGGTTGATAAAGAAAAACTGTCTGTCTGTTGCACTCCTTCCAACACCATGATCACAGCGAGAGATGAAGCCTGTAATACTGTTCAACAACAACAACAGTAAGGTAAAATGGAGTAGCAAAGCAGAAGAAATTTTTCAGACTTTGAGCATATTTAATGGACGAGTATTTTATAAAAGGCTAGAAGAAACACTATTATATAGCATCAGTAAATATGTATACTTATTTCCTTCCTAATTCCTTATCTGACAAAGGCTAGAT
The DNA here is from genome assembly GCF_000696875.1 of Nestor notabilis. NCBI lineage: Eukaryota > Metazoa > Chordata > Aves > Psittaciformes > Psittacidae > Nestor > Nestor notabilis. Next base: position 8,036 of record NW_009935989.1, read on the forward strand.
GTTCAGCTCCAAAAAGGCATCATACAACTGAAAAAGTAGCTCATTGATTTCAAGAGAAGTGGAATTTGTTTTTCTGCTCTGAAAGCAGAAGACAGGTCAGGTGTGAACTTTCATTGGTCAGATACTGATGCATCTGTTTGCCATCTCTCACGTATAATTAGAGATCAGAAAAGTACACTTGAAGACAATAAAGAGTAATTACATAAACTGATTCACATTCATCTGGTACCATTTCTAAGTAACACAACCAAAGAAATACAGGTATAAAGAATGGATACATCCATCCAGTTACTCAGGGCACTGATAAAGGTAACATTCAGAAGATTACAGTAATATGTAGGATACAAGGAAGAGTAGTTTTGCTCTTCCCTCTCATCTGATTAGCAACATTAGTCCTAAATTAACTTTTCAAATCATGCGATGGCCTTTCCCTAAATTATACACTAATATCTATTATGATGTTCTTAGTAATTATTCAATAATATTAACTAACACACTTTTTTTTTTAATTAGTTTTGGGTTATGGTAAGATGCCATTGGCAATAGTGGTTTATACTTTTCTAATTACCTATAAAGATTCTGTGGCATATCAGTAGCGTTGATTCCATATTCTTCACAAACAGCTTCATTAGGAGGTAGCTGAACAAAAGGAATTAGGCTCTGCAACTGAAAAAAAGTGAAACATTTTTTCCCTTCTATTATTTATTAGCCTTAAAAACCATTTGATAAAATGGTGGGGGTTTTGTTCTCATTCTTTGATATAACTACTCTCGCGTTAGTTGTTTCACAGACCCGTACTTGAAAATGTACACAGGCAGAACAAAACAATTTGGACTTTCCAGCTACACACAAATGACCTTATCAAGCTTTATGCAAAAACAAAAGGCAAAGAATAATAGAAGTTTCTTTTGAGAGAACAATGAAACTATTAGAAAAGATACATTATTTGAATCACAAGCTGTCTAAGTACAGATATACTTACCACAAACACTTTCCCAGTCATGCCTGTATTATTTTTCTGTCATTAGAGAATCTTCTACTAATTTTACATTTAAATGTTTTATATTATATAAGCAGGCTATAAGCTAAACATTCAATTCAGACAACACTGAATTTTCAGCTATGCTTGTTGCTATGTGGAAAGATAAAGTTACATTTTTCAGGTAGTCTTTCAGCCACAGCATGACCAGGCTTTGAAATCTCTACATGGGCACTGTGAAGGGAGGAAGTGCTTATCAACAACCAGCAGCTGCCTACCACTCAATATTCCTGATGGCTGTAATAATACAGTTGTAACCCTGTTTCCTAAATAATTTGTCTTCCATCAAAACATCTGTAAACAGATTTTGAAACTTCAAGGCAATCTGTGAAGGCTACACTGTTTCTCCTTCTTCAACCTCTAGGGTGTGCTAGAAGTCAACACATGCTCCATTCTCTTACCGTCTTGAAAGGTTTCTACAAGCCCTCTATTTACTAGACATTAAAAATGTCTCTATACAGCTACATGATCTCTCCTTTCAATAATAAAAGCAATACCTGCTTTTGCCCAAATACTGCTCCAATGTTTTCCTTTAAACTAGGACTCCCAGTAGTGGACACCACAGAGTTTTTTTTCCCTTGGCCAACTTGATTTGTGCAGTTAATCCTCACTCCTTTTGAAACAATACAGTATGCCTGCAATAGCTGGACCATTTTTGCATATTCCTATTAAAAAAAAAAAAAAAAAAAAAAAAAAAAAAAAAAAAAAAGAGTACAATATAAAAAAAAAAAAAAAAAAAAAAAAAAAAAAAAAAAAAAAAAAAAAAAAAAAAAAAAAAAAAAAAAAAAAAAAAAAAAAAAAAAAAAAAAAAAAAAAAAAAAAAAAAAAAAAAAAAAAAAAAAAAAAAAAAAAAGAAGTTCACATTTATATGAAATGTCTCTTTTTAAAACATAGCATTCAATATCTTCAGGTAACACAAAAAGGGGGTGGGGAGGGAGTTTAATAATTCACAAAAGTGATCATGATACAGATTCTTTTTAAAATCTGAACATGTGAGAATGTACCTCTAAAACCAATCATTGCAAAACAGAAGAGGAAAGAATACTGGAACAGTTTTCATATTTAAGATCCAAGACAGGCATGACATAATCTGACATAATCAATGTATTCTCAGAGAACTGAGTACCATTCAGTAGTGAATAAGTTTTGGAGTGACAATCTTTTGGAATAATAATTTCTAATCTAACTTACCTTTTTAATGTTTCTTTGGAATTCCTTATGCCGCACAGGCAGAGTATAAAACAACTGCTGTATGTTCACAGTTGTTCCCTGTGGTCGTGGAAAAGGTGTTTTCTGAGTAATTTTACCATTGTGATCAAATACCAACCGAGTCCCAACCTTTGCAGACTTATGACATGTAAAAATGGTAACATCACTAATGGAAAGGAAAAGGCAACAGAATTACTCTTATCCATTCCTCAGCAGGCATAGAAACTACACCAAAACTATTCATTTAACTAAAACTAACTCTTTACCACATACAACTACAGCATACCTAAAGAATAGTGTAACATTTTCCTAACTACAATATAAACATTTTTACTTGTATCCCTTTCATTCTTCTCCTATGAAATGCAATGTTAAAAAGTCTGGTCTTGTTGGACACGACATTCCTCAAACTAACACATAAGAGCAGAGTATTTTTGATTACAGAACTGTACACAAAAGCTGTGCTATTTCAAATGTACACTTTGTTTGGGAGTTTAAGTAGTTTTAATGAGTAACAGCCTGGCAAAAAGTACTTAGCTATTACAGTGCTTTGCATCAGAGGATCAAACAGTCATGCAAGTGCACAGTTCCACTCTGTAAAGATCTGCATACTTAGTAATGCCAAATTTTGTAAATAAAAGGACCAATAAGGTGTTTAGAATCAGAAATCATTTCAGATGCTTAGAATCGTACAATAATTTTAGTTGGGAAGAACTCAGAATCAACTGAATGTTGAGAAACAAAGTTTTCAAAGCCTCATTTTATCAATAACGGTAAACTGGAAAGTTGGCTTCAGTTATTTTTGTGCATACAGTAACTTTCTACTAATAAGAAGTTTAATATCAATACCTTAATGCACACAGTGAACTCAGAGCTTCACCTCGAAACCCAAATGTTTCAACATGTATTAGGTCAGAAAAATCTTGTATCTTTGATGTATAATGTTTCAGAGCTGGAAAAAGATATTTAAAATACATATTTCACTTCTAAGTGACACTGGTCTACACAAGTTGATTCTGAATGCATAACAAGAAGCGAAAAGCCTTCCACATATTTCCTTTCCCCTTGTCCTATAAGCAATATCTCTTTAAAATCCTCAGATACACCTTTTATTCCTAAAATTCATACAGCATTATTGGTATATGCATTACAAGATGCCTTGGCGTGGTACACAGTTCTGCCTTTGCTGCTGATGTACCTGTCAAAGATTTCTGCTCCCATTTCATGCAGTTTAAAACTATCAAATGGAAAATGTGACAGTCATGTATGCAGTGTTGTTTCACTTGCAGCAAGCGTTCAGGTTTATAATTCACCTCTCAAAAGCAGTCACTTCCACAAAGCTTGACAGCTTCAAGAGTGACTCAATGACTAGGATGATTAAATCTAAATAAACATTTACAGGACTTTCTCTGCTATAATTACTTCTATTATTTGTTCCACTTAAATCAGCAATCAAATTGGCTACTTTCGAGCTACAAGAACTATAACCACAACAGCAGCCCAGCCCAATTTTGCTCAAAGCTCACAGGTCATGCACACATTATATAAAGCTGACTATGTATTAAAAATTATTAAACTTAGGAAATTTAGGTGGTTTTGTTTGTTTGTTGTTTTTAAGCAGCTTTCTCACTGAAAACATGCTTTCAGAATGTCCAAATACAAATTATGAAAAAGGTTCAACTTACTCAAGCCTTCAAAGTTTTCCTCTTCCACTCCACCTCCATTATCTGAAACCTCTATCAGTTCAGCTCCATAATCTTTAAGCTTTATATCTACAAAAATGAGCGAAGTGCTTTATTTCTGTAGGTTCATACACAATATTCAGTATTAATTTTGTACTTGAAGCAACTTAACCAGATAATGGTTCTATGTCAAGTTTGAACAACAACAAAATCTTCATAGCTGTCCAAAGTTAGGCAGTCTAATACAAACCAGCCTGTACTTGCAGATAGTTCAGCTTCACTACTACATTATTCCCTGAACAGAAGCGTTCCCAATTATAACAGCTATCATTCTGGCAGCTGCAACCCTGCCATAACCATCTGCCAGCCTGAAGCCACTGGCTAGCAGAGCCCCATCACCACTGCTGTACAGGACACATACATCTTTAAGGGGCAAAAAGGGCTACAACAAAATAGCACTGACAGAATCACATGCTTATACGGGCCCACCTAGAGCTGAAGAGTAAAATCACTACGAACAGGCTTGGCCCAAACAGAAATCACTGGCACAGATCTGCTACTATACGCTCTGCTTTGAGGAAAAAGAAGTACTTTGTAAGTCTATGAAATTTAATGATATTACGATGAGAAGAAGGTTACCAATGTTGGTAGCTCCAGCATCCAGGCTGTTTTCCACCAACTCCTTCACGGCAGTACCAAGATTGAGCACAACCTGTCCCGAACAGATCCGATGAACGGACTTACGGTCGATGGGCTTGATGGCTTTGGCAGGTTCGAGGCTTGAAAGAGAAGAGGGACAGAAAGAAA
>NW_009935990.1:0-460 GCF_000696875.1 Nestor notabilis
CCCTAACTATTCTATGATTCTATGATTACATGAGCTAATATAATTTAATTTCTACAGAGCTTTGATTGCTAGCAGCAAGGTGCAAAATGATGAAACAGTATTTCTTATATTTAGTGTTCCAAGAACTATAGATTATACACTTGAAACTGATTAAAAAACAACAAATACTGAAGTGGTGTGTTTCAATTAAGACCTCTAAACGTTCTTGAAAAGAGAGAGTCACCTGCCTGCGTGCAATGCAGTGTGAGTTGTGGAAGAAGGGAGTGTGCATTAAATGCCTTACAGACAAGAGGAACTCCTGGGAAATGGAGGAAGTAAGGCAGAAACAAGGAATAAAGATGCAGACAGTGGTTGCTGCTTTATGGGTTCAATTTTTCTCTCTCCCTGCAATACTAAAACTGCAACAGCATCAGTGGAAGAGCTGCTTTGAGGCTCCTTTTGAAAGATTGTAACTCTTTCC